>NC_056727.1:191567361-191744861 GCF_019279795.1 Protopterus annectens
TTATTGGTCAGGAAATGGTCTAATATCTGTTTGTGTATAAATTTTTCTAAGATTTTGGTGAATGGGGACAGATTGGCTAAGGGTCTATAGTTGGGTATATCAGTTGAGTGGCCGCCTCTATGTAAGCGTATTATGTGGGATATTTTCCAAAGGAATGGTACATACTGTTTAGAGATAGATCAGTTGATTATAACAGTTATAGGATAAGCAATGGAAGGAGCTGCTAGTTGAAGAAAGTCACTAGGTAGCTGGTCAGTGTCTATTATGCAAGGTTTTAATTTGGTGATAAGTGTTTTAATGTAGTTGGTTTGAACTGGTTTTAGTTCGAGAAGGGTAATGTTTTTGTCAGGAATCTAAAGTATGGTAGGAATAGTACTGATGGTGTTGCTAAGTAGGGAGGTTATTGAGTTAGTAAAGTGGGAGTTAAACTGAGTGGCTATGGACTCATTTTGGTTGGTCAGTGATGGGGTTGGCGTAGTGGCTTTTCCTGGCTTGAAAATGAGATTTATTGTTTGCTAGACTCTTTTGGGATTGTTCTGGTATTTTAGTTGATTTGCATGGAAGTAGTTTTTTTTTTTGTCACATTTAATTAGTTTTTTAGCCTGATGTCTAAGCTGCTGGTAGGTTGTAAGGTTTTCTTTAGTTTTACTACTTTGATAGTGAGACCAGGCTCTATCTCTTTGTTTTAGTAAATGAAGAGTGACTTTTGATAGCCAGTGAAGCCTGTTAGAGTTAGTGCATAATTTTTCGTATGGGGGCTAGTTCATTATGTATTTGAAGGAAGGAGGTATTGAAGTACTGAACTGAGCTATCAAGTGGAAGATGTTTCAAAGGTGTCCAATCACATTGTAAAATTAGAGAGTTAAATAAAGAAGGACAGAAATGATTTTTATTGCAAATGTAGCAAAAAGAAATATTGGAGAAATTCTGAAAATGCTTTCTAACCAAGTAGGTAGGGAAGTAATCAACTGGTGTGTCAGGGAGACACCCAGCATCATGTGTAATATTGAGCCTGTTAGTTAATATCCAGTCTAGAGTGGATTGTCTCTTGGAGTGTTTGTCAATGTGCGTGGGGATGTTGATTCTTTGGGAGAAATTATAAAGATTAATGAAGTTTGTTGGGGTATTAGAAGAGCAGGTGGTCCAGTCAAAATTGAAGTCTTCTAGTATTATAGTTTCATGGGTGAAATTTGTAGAGGTCCATTCTAGGATGTTTTCTATATTTTGGATATTTTTTCCAGGGAGAAGGTAGGTAGCTGTAAATATAATGGACTTGTGGTTATTAAGTTCAAGCCATGCTATTAAAATTTCAAGGTTAGGAATATCAGATGGGGGAAGTGTCAAGGTGTATCAAACTAAAATTTTCTTTAAATAATATGGCAATACCACCTCCACGTTTAGCTACTCAGTCAGTTCTATGGATACTATAGTCATTAGGAAGAAATTCTTCAGATCTGTTGTGGGGCTTAAGCCAAGTTTCAGTAATGGCAAATGTATTTGTGTTGTATAGTGCAATAGTAGCCTCAAATTTGAGGACTTTGTTCATTAGGCTTCTTAGGTTGACATTTATGATAAGCAAGTCAGCATTACCTGTTTTTAGTAGTAGACAGGAGCAGGGTGTGTGGTTAGTGGATATGTCAGTGTAATGGGTTTGGGAGGAAAGGATTGGGCCTGGATTAGGATGGATATCACACTGGAGTTTGATGTGGGTAAGGCAATAGAGGGTAAGCTGTTTCAATTTGGAAAACAGACTGTGATAGATATATAAAGAGGTGTTAGCATTTTGGGTGTAGTAATATCTTAGAGACAAATGTAGAGTAGGGGAGGTATTATAGACGTATAGTGAGATATAGATAGTAGGTCTGACATGCTGGTGGTCATCAATTATGGGCAATGTTGGAGAGTGATTTTCAGAGGGAAGATTAGATAGGAAGGAGGTAGCATGGAGGGCAAGCAGTAACAGGGCTGATAGTACAGGCAGAGGTAAAGCATGGTTTATATGATACATTGTAGAGTAAGTAGATGGAGGATAATCTATTTCAAATGTTGCTAATAAAGTGTGAAAAAAAGGAAAAAGAAGTGGAAAAAAGAAAACAAAATGAGAAAATAAGGGTATGTAGGAATAGGTAGGGTAGAATGTGAGGAAGGACCATAGATGTGTTAGTTGGAGACGAGAAGTAGTGATAGGTAGAGAGTAGTGCAAGGATGTATGGTGTACATATTAGTATAGGGTTGGATGTTTAAGATATGAGATGTGTTTTGCTGCCTGTAGGGGTGTGATTAGAGAGGGGAGAGACTGGTTAGCTATAAGTTACAGGAGAATGGGGTGGGTGGGAATGGGGGTAGGGTAGACCAACAGAGTGGGACTAGACTAAGGGTGAGAAATCCGCGGGGCTAGACCGAAGGTGAGAAATCCGCACAAGAGACAATCAGTCACTCTCAGTAATGATAAGATTTAGGGATAGAATTTATTGAGTAGAGGAAGAAAGAGAAGACAAAACGACATTGACAGAATTATAAGGCAAGGATGGAAAAACAAGAGAAAAAAGAAATAAACATGTAATGGAAAGACAAGTTTGTCAACAGTAAGATGAGGTGAGAGTCAAGGGACTAGCAGTAATGGGCTAGCAAACAGGTGTGTAGTAGGAGAAATAAGTGAAAGGATAAGAAACAAACCAAAATGTTAGAGGGTAAACTAGGCAGTATTCAGAGTGAATGGGAGGGTTATCTTTAAGTGGAAAGAGAGTAGAAAAAAAGAAGCAAACTAAAAGACAGGAAAGTGTTCCTAGGGGACCTATCAAAGGCAGGCAAAGGTTATTTTTCTGGCATCCCTTACTATAAGCGAGAAACAGAAAGTTCAGAGCTTAATACCTGGAGTTCACAGCTAAATTGGTTAATACAAAATGAGCTGCACAATTAACATACATATGCTGCTTGGAGTGGCTTTCTTCTAGAGTGGTGTTGGGTCCACAAATAGCCGTAGCAGCTGTTACTCCACAAGATCCCAGTAGTCTCGGGGTTAATGCTCTGGGACAGGAGGCCGGAAATAGTATAAAGGGATATGCTGTTTGGAGTGGTTTTCTTCTAGCGTGGTGTTGGGTCCACAAATAGCTGGAGCAGCTGTTACTCAGCAAGATCCCAGTAGTCTTGAGGTTAATGCTCTGTGGCAGGAGGCTGGAAAAATAATATAAAGGGCTAATGTGTACATGCTTACAGACAAGGATTGCCTAGCAGAAGGGGATAACTACAGTTTGAAAAAATGTATATATGCACGTGTGTATATACATGTGCATGCATGCATATATCTGTATGTCTACATGTGTGAATATATATATATATATATATATATATATATATATATATATATATATATATATATATATATATTTTTTTTTTTTTTGAATACATTCCTTTGACTGACAACTCGAAATGTTAAATCTGTAAATGCTGAAAACTCATAATAGTGAGCAGATATTTAATGCAGGCTGTCTAGCCCCCTGCACCCCCAGCCAACATATTTAACAGATCAGTCTGCCTGAATGTTAGGGGTGCATGTGCCCTCAATAAACATATAAGGTATCTTGTAAAACCTGTGCAAGTCAATTAAAAAGTTATACATAATGACTATCTTTTAGTATATTCCTTCCAATATACAACAACTGAAAATCATAAAAAATAAAATATTCTCAAATCCTGCAAGTAAAGTGACTTTATTTGTTTAATGTCTTAGTCAAAAGATCATCTACAGACTCAAAAGACAGCTAGAAGGGCACACTGTATATTCATAAAAGCGAAAGGACTGATACAATGATAGAGTAGACAAACATAGAATCAATTGCAGAGGTAATTAGGCAATTAAAAAGTATTCATTAGAAAGTCACAGTAAAATATACCAGTTAAAATCAGAATTCAATTCAAAGTGAACCATGGTATGACATTTAGAAATAAGAATGGCGTCTTTCTTTCCTTTCCAAGGTAAATGTTATATCAATGCCACCTCTCATCTATACATGAACCTTATTATAATATAACAGCAAATTCTCAATTGAACTGTTGTGATAAAATGCATGGCTAATGGACTTTGAAGTTTTTATTAATAATCAATTTCCAACATCTCTAAGATGCTCCTGCAGTCTGATTTTTATTGTCACTTTTGTAGCTTCTATATTTACAAGACAAAAGGTCATTGCAGAATATAAATGACCCCGTCACTATAACAGTTGATGGAGCATTTTAGTGCAATCCAAATATTATTTATCCAACACATATCAGGCATTACAGAAGTGCAAATAATACAAGATCCAAAGGGAATTCCCAGATCTGATTAATACAAAAAGAAATATGGATAACTAAACTTTTTAAATGCCTATGTGCCAATGAGCTAAATATGTTTGTACCTCTTAAATGGAAAAAGAAAGCATAGTATCACTGAAATAAGAATATTTTTAAACATTCCATTCCATGCTTTTTAAACTACATTAATAAAATGTATATTCCTTAACATAAAACAGAAAGTTCACTATACTTTCCCAGAGTAACACAAAAACTGAAGTAGCTAGCCACACTAAACTGCTAATTGAAGAAAGCCTAAAATTTGACCTGCACATACAATATAACATCAACAAAATACATAAAAAACTATGTATTCTTTACAGGCATAAACATTCCTATTTCCTCCCACTAAACAAGTACTTAATACTACTTATCTGCTTCCCTCTCTTATCTGCAGTGCCCCATGCTTACTAACCTACTATCCTCTCTAAAAACTAAACTTGAACATTGTTATAATAAAATCGCCAAGTTCACAACAAATGCCAGGCATACCACCTACCACTTCAAATCCCTACACTCACTAAACTGGACTGAACTCCCACACTATCTCATCTTTCTGCAATTAACCACAGCACAAAAAAATAATTTTCAAACCCTTACATTGTCCTCCTCTAAATTCTTTATTTACCCACTTCACAATAACTCCCTTAGATCTGAAAAACAGCTCCTTTTGCAAGCCTACAAGCCCAACCTACCTGCAGGCAACCTATTCTTGTGTTGTAGCCAAAGTCTGGAATGCCCTTCCATTAGTAATTCAAATCATTCAGAGTCATGTTTCTTTCAAAACGTCTCTACTAACTGGATCTGTACCTGTACCAAACCTCCTCCCTTCATAACCTGACTAACATATTCCTCTTGTAAAAGCTTTTATCTGAAATTTCTTTATCAATTAAGTCTCTATAGATAATTTAACCACACTTATAAATTCTTGCATATTATACCCTGTTTCATTTTTATTTTAACTTTTTGTAACGCTTCAGCACAAACCGTTGTTAGACTGGTAGTATTCTTTAAGTTCTAGGTCTTAAACCAAATTTTAAAAGGCTTAGTAACTATTACATTTGAAATATTTTGTAAAGAGCTTACAATATCTCAGCAACCACTCAAATTACACACATACTGTCAACAGCATTTTATTCATCTAGCTGACAGCTTTCATGTGAGGCTAAGGATTTCTGTTTGTGTTACTTGGTTGTTGAGATATTTAGAAAAACCTGAAAATTATATCCATAGAAATTAATACCCGAAAAACAAAAGTTAATATCTACTTATTTACCTGCACTAGATAGAGGTCAAATATAAATGCAATTGAGTTTGCCACTTTATAACCACATCTCTCTCTCTCTCTTTCTGTGTATATATATATATATATATATATATATATATATATATATATATATATATATATATATATATATATATATATACACATATATATATATATATATATATATATATATATATATATATATATATATAGGTCTACTTTACACGGTCGACTCTTCAGAAAGTCGACTTTCATATGGCCGAGACCATATGATCGACTTTCGAAAAGCCAACCATGTAAAATAAACACATAACACACACCAAACACTTACCTTTCAACTGTTAGCAGGGGGGCAAGTCCCCCGTAACTTAAATATACCAATTCTGAGATCGCACTACAGTGCGGAAGAGGAAATGTTGCCATTCTGCACTGTATGGAGATAGCGGTTCCCCATGGTCAGCTTTTCGAAAGTCGATCATATGGTCTTGGCCATATGAAAGTCAACTTTCTGAAAAGTCGACCATGTGAAGGGGACCCATATATATATATATATATATATATATATATATATATATATTTAAATATATATTGGTATATATAGCAATTATTTTCTGCTGCTTACAGATTTTTGCCTATGGAAAACTGAAATTTATGATAAAGAAGTCAAACTGATGATACAGAAGGATTCTTCAAGATCACTTTCTATAAAATATCCATATTATTATTGTATTTACTTTTTTTGATTCAGATTTACTTTGCTATTGTATGTGAGACTTTGTTAAGTCATGCTAACATAGTAACTGGAGCCCCTTTGTCACTTATAACAATACAGCTGTTGTCAGACATCTACTGTTGTAGAATATAAACACTATTTAAAGACACAATTGTATTTTAAAGGAAAAGAAACTGAGGTCAGGATTTATTAAAATACCACAACATGTATACCTCCCTGTACACATCATGGTACCTTTCCCTGAGACAACAACCACTCTAACATGATGCTGCATGGTCCTCTACCATTAAAATATCCAGCACTGCATATGGATGACCCTGCAGCCGTACTGAATGGTAAGGAGAGATTCCTGGGGGAAATACATATTCCAATTAGCCATGTGCTCTCTACCCAGAACTGTCTCCACAAAGGCATCTACAAGACTGAGTGAGTAAAGAAATTGCTCAGACATGTATATCAGAACGCAATACCACATTTATTTATTATTTATATACATCTTTCTCAACCAGGTAGGCCTGCTTACGGACCCTTTTCAGTCATGACCCAGGTATTTAGCACAATAACAATAAACTGATTCTGTCATATCATACATTTATATGTACAGCTGAAAGATAGATGTTACTGAATCAGCATTTACTTTCCAAAGTATTTCATCCGATTCACTAATAGTAATTACTTTTTCACATTCTTCCTTAATTTGTTCTAATTTTTTTTTACTTTCCATTCTCTCTTATTTTCTTCTTTTTATGCTTATACATATTTCCACATACTGTGCTACAGCACTCATAATTTGCTTTTGTGGTCTTTTTATCTCTCCTTTACATTGTTCAGTTTCTTTATTATACTAATAACCACTTTACCCAAATATGCAGATACCTCCTCCCTTGTAAATAATATTTCTGCCTAAACAGTAATGTCTTATTTTTTCTTGATTTATTTTATCTATTTCTTTTTCTATATCATAATACTCTAAATTCATTAATACATTTCTATACATTTTCCAATACTTTACTTTCTCTTCCTTTCTTACATTGTCCTGCCATTGGAAAAAACCACTGTTTATACTTATTTTTAAATTTGATCTACCATTCATATTAGTTTTTATTGAAGCCCTTCATAGTTATATGATCCCTCCATAACTGCAATTCTTTTATTCCCTTTCCTATTTTAATATATTCCCTTTTTTCCATCACCTCCTTCCATATTACTAAATGGTCTGATAAAACTGTCACAGCTTCATCACCATCTGCTACCCTACAGCTTTCCAATAATACAAGTTTCATATCTAAATGCCCCACATCCATACGTTCAGTGTTACACACAGCAAATTTACTATATTTTATCAGCTCCCTATTGAAATGTCAGCCTTGAAATGTCAAGTGCTGGCAAGTCAAAAAAAAAAAAAAAAAGAACAAATTTGAAAATCGCTGTTCTCTTTAAAAGTTCATTTTACAGAGGGGGCAACCCCCTGCACTAGCCATTGTGGGGAGCAATTTCCCCACACTTCCATACTTATTTATACCAATGCCAAGACTGAAATCCCTCATAGAAAAGGGAATATTCTAAGAAATGGCACCTTGGATTTAGTTTATGTAAATCTGATCTTTCAGCCATTTAGTCTCCATGTTTTAGGACTCACTCTGGTGGGTCCCAGCATTTCAATGGTTATCCATTTTATGACTTATTAGATTCCTATATTTGTAGATTGTAAGCCAAACCATGTTTTTCTGTAAGAATAATGATATCCTGCATCCAAATAAGACATTGAGGGTCAGGCATTTATAAGTTACCTCTGTCCATAGGGGACATAGGTGCCAGGTCCAGTACATATATAATTATAAAAATACTTCCTGTATTTATTTAACATCTTTCCCTTTCTTTTTACATTTTCCCCTTAAATGACAATTTAAGTCTCCTGCCGTTGTAATTTTCATAATATCTGATGAAATAGATTCCCATTTTCCATGCTAGTTCTACATGCATATGATGCTATAATTCTTTCAACATGTTCTTTTTACTTCACATCCACAGCTAAAGTTGCATCTATCACTTTCACTCTTTTTGTTACATAACACAGCCACTCCAGAATAACTCTCAATTCTTAAGTTCCATATTATATTTCCACCCTACAATTTTTTCTGTTTGATATATTTCTGCACTTGTCGGGAATCTTACATCCTCTAACAGAATAATATCCATATCACATTTAGCACACCATTCCAGTATCCCTATCCTTCTTACAGTGTTAGCAATATTGTTCACATTTACTGAAAGTACTCTACAATTGTTGCATTTTTTTGTTTTTATGTTTGGGGAAATATTTTTAAATTTACATTTTTTTTTATATTTATTCCCCAACTGAATATTTTCCTGGATTTATGTATAAATAATCCTTGATCCTAATCAGATTTTTCACTGGATAAAATTATTAGTATCAATCTCTTCCCCTGACCTCACTTCCTGCATGCGCACTCTCTGTCTTCTCATTTTCCATCTCCACATTTTTTCTTCTTCTACAGCTTCTTCTTTACATAGTTCACCCTCTCCCCAGCCTCTTGTTGTACTTTCTCCTGTATGTTTTCACCCTCTCCCCAACGTCTTGTCCTTCCTCATGTATGTTTTCTTCTCTTTCTCCTTCTCTTTCATTATTTATTGTTTCCTTCTGACAATTCATCCAAAAGAGTCCCTTTTTTTTACACAACCTACTTTCAGGCACACACCTTTTTGCAGTATGCCCTTTCTCCCCACACTGACCAGCATATCTTAATATCCCTCTATGACCAGCAACAAAAATAACATTTGGCAAGTGTTTCATTATGTTGTTTTCATATTTCAAAAAGACTTTCAACCTGCACCCTCAATTCCATACGTTTTTCTCATTTGTACTAGTTTCGTAGTTTCATACAGACACTGCATGCATTTTAACATAATTTTCTTCCAGTTTGTCTGTTCTGAACTGCAAAATAGGAAGTTCATAGGATCATAGGAAGTTACTAGACTATTGGCCCTGAGGCCCTTACAAGCCTAGCCAAGAATTTATCACATGTTCCAACAAGTCAGCACCCTATGCCACTGTCCAGCAGGGACATAGGTGGAATCCCAGGGGTGTATTTTCTGTTCCCCATCCAGTTTTCCAGGTTGCACTTAAAAAGGTTTAATGAGGTACTCTGCTTTACATGGGGAGGGAGTCTAGGGGGAGTCTCTGTGACACAAATATGTCCCACCAACAAGTCCTATTGATGTCACAGACCAGGTTGAGGTCTCGCATGTGGGTTATTTGAGTGGAGCTTGACTTGCGGATATGCATCAGTCCCATTAGGGTGGAGTTTGAGATTGCTTTGTATGCCAGACAGAGGTCACCTCTGAGGAGTCTGTAGGAGACTGATTAGAGGGAATGGGCTTTTAGCCTATCTGTGCAGGATAGATTTTTGAGGACCTGGATTCTCCTGGTGAGGAATCTCTGTGGTCTCTCCTGCTGCTGCATGTGCTTTGTAAGGTATATGCCGAAAGGGGCATTGTATTCAATAATCGGTCTTATAAATGAAGAATGCAGGGATGTTATGACCACCTTGTCCCTGGATGAGATACTCTTACTGATGAGGTGGGACATGTAGAAAGCTTTCCATACAATGGAGGCAATATGGTGGTCAAAATTCAATTGGCTATCAACCTGTGTTCCCATGTCCCTCGTGACTGATTGTGTGCTTAGTGCCTTATTATCAATGTAATAATTTGTGGGGACATAATTCTCCCCAAAAGAGATGATGATGCATTTTTTGGCATTCAGTATGAGGCCATGTTTCTGGCACCAATCATTTGTTTGGGTGAGACCCTCTTTGATGATGTCCACATCACTAGAGGAATTGATGACAGCATCCAACTTGCAGTCATCTGCAAACTTGGTCAGCCATAACCCACTAGATTTGGCCTGAACCTCTGAGAAGTATATTCCAAACAGCAGAGGCCCCAAGACTGATCCCTGGGGTACACTGCTTGTTATGGGTATACTACTTGAGGTGGCTTCCCTTATTTTGACTAGGTGGGGTCTATCAGTAAGCAAGTTTGCTACCCATCTGGTAACATATGGATTGATTTCTAGCTGAAAGAGTTGATCTACTATACCTGAGTGGGGAATAGTTTCAAAGGCCTTGGTCAAGTCAAGGTAGGTGGTGTGCACCATCTTCCCTTCATCTATGGTCTTGGTGACTGTCTTAAATAAGTCAACCAAAATTAACAGGCATGACCTCCCCTTGACAAAACCAAACTGTGTTGGATCAAGTGTATGGAGGTTGCCAATGTCCTTGTTAATGAGGTCCATGATAATCCACTCCATGGCTTTGCAGATCAGGCTAGTTCGGCTGATGGGTCTATAATTTCCTGGATCAGTGGATGCTCCACCTTTGTGCAAAGTGATGACAATAGCTGCCCCCCCCCCACTCAGCTGGGATGAAGCCGTACTCAGGCTTTGGTTGAATAGGGTGCCTAATGGTGCTGCAAGTTCCTGCCTGAGTTCATGTAGGATGCAGCCTGGGATGTTATTGGGTCCCATGGAGGCTATATTTTATGCCTTTGAGAGGGCAGTGATGACTTGCTCCCTGGAGATAAGGGGAAGGGGGCAGATACTGGGGATGTTCTGTTTTACTGATGGGGGCAGAGGAGTGAAGTTTTCACTGAACCTGTCTGCCAGCAGGTTGGCTATATCTACAGGGTCTGTGTATGTGGTGTCCTTGACCACTAGTTCTGAGCAAATCTGGGTGCTTCCCATGAGATTGCAGACATACTGTAAGTGAAGAAAGCCTTATGATTGTCTTTAGTAGATGTGGCCAGTCTGAACTCAAAGCTTGCTTTGGAGGATTTCATTAGTGCTCTTATTTGCTTGTTCACGCTAAGTAGAGATTGATTCCAATTAGACACCTGGTCCTTCTTGGTCCTGGACAGCAAATGTTTTCTTTTATTAACATTTAAATTACTACCAGAAAAAAAATATGATAGTTTTCATGGATAAATGTCCTTTTACTAGTTACACAGTTCCAGAAATGTTATCATTATTCCATTAGTTTCAAATGTTAAGTCACAAAAAGTCTCTGTCCCAATACGTATAAACAATAATTTCTTGAGTGCAAAACCCAGAACAGTTACCAGACTGTCTCATACTTAATATTTGTCTATTGCACTTTTGTTTTTTGTTCTTATTCTCGCAGTTGGTCTTTAATTTTACTTACAGTTTGTTGTTGCTTTTATTTCTTGCCTGCTGACACAGCTGCAGATACTCCATAATCTGCTAAAACAAAATCAGACCCCTCCTCAGTTTGTTGCTGCTTTTCTCTTTTACTTTCTGTCACTTCTGCATAAGTTTTTATTGCTGCATTCTCTGGTGCCACTTCACCGGTTTCGTTTTCCACATTCCCTGCACTTCTAAAAAACATATCATCCATTTCACCCCATGAAGCAGCATAAATGTTACGTGGATAATCCTGCTTGATTATTTTTTATAGAATATCATCTGCAAGCCCTTCTGCCATTTCTGTTATCTGCACCTCTTCCACAAACTCACTTACTTCTTTCTTCAAGGAGACAGCTAAACACTTCTCATTTGTAACATCCACCACATAGGACTCTTCATTTACATTCTGAAGCTCCATGTTGAACATTTTTTCTCCAGTTACTCACTTTCCATCTCCAAACTCTAAATAGCTTTTCACCCACCCTCCATATGCTGTGTCCTTTAGGCCTCTTCCTTGCTACTGTTGTAGGATCCCTCTGCTGCCATCTATCAGCTCCAAAGAGTAGGGTTTCTTTATTTATATAGAAAAATAACTTTTATTTACCAAATATTTATATATTTACAAATATTTACAAGTACACACACACACACACACACACACACACACATATATATATATATATATATATATATATATATATCTGTGTGTGTGTGCAATCATACTAAATTTTCATCCCTGTCAGACACCCAATCCCTTTTCCATAACCACCATCTGATTTTAGTTTATATTGTTGTTAAAATCCATTTACCATTAAACATTATTTTATTTCATTCCAGATAACCCATATAACAAAATAACTTTTTATTTATTCTTTTAACATATTCTTTATTTCTATTCTTAAAATATCCATATTTAATTGTATCCATGTTTATTTTATCCACTTCTTTTATATCTTCAAAAATTGGTTATAGTTTGTCCTATAACCTTTTTACTCACTTACATTTCAAAAACACATGTTCCATAATTTCTTCTTCTGGACAATGTAAACATAATATATCACTTTTCTTCTTATATGGCATATTTTCTTTTACTGGCAATTTATCTATTACCAGTCCCCACAAAAAAGTTGACATGCTACTTTCTGATTGTACTATGTACTTCTTACTTTTATAACTTAATTTTTTTTTCATTTGTTAGAGTTCCCCAATGTTTTATCATCATATTCTTATATCATACTTTTCTTTTTCTATATCATCAATTTTTATTTTCCACAAAAATATTTTTTTGTTAGTAATATATATTTCCTCATTTATACACTCTTTTTCTCTTCAGCCATTTTTACCATACCTGAAAATTTATCATACTTATATTTATATAATTTTTAATACTATCTCACCTTTTTCATTTATCCACTTTAACACTTTGTACACATTTAATGAAGCAGTGTGCTAATTAATCTTAAACCTCCTTCTTCATTTACATACAAAATTCTTCTTTCTTACTGGATTTAATCTAGAACCCCATATAAATGAAAAGGTATCTGCAATAACTCATTTTCAAGTACTGTTGACAACATAAATACACTTGCTAAGTATGCTGTTTTACCCATCAGTACTGAATTTATCAAATAAGCATTTTTTCTGCATGATAATTTATATGTTCTCTAGAAAAGACAGGTTTATTTATTTTATCAATTTTCCCATTTTATTCTGCTTACGTCTTTATTCCCAAAGTATATACCTAACAGAAATTTCATTCTTTGTAAAAAATATACCCCTGATCTTTACTACATCACTTAAACCTTTACTTTTTTCATTATTTAAACCCATCACTATCTCTAGACACTAATTTGTGCAAATTATTATTATTTATTCAAATGTTTATTTTTTGCAGCTATAATAATGTCATCTTCATATGTTAAAAGAACTGAAATTCTTAATCCTTCAGGTGTTATACATCCTGCCTCCTTCATTTTGTAATTTATTTCATATACTATCACATTCATAATTAATGGAAAGACTATGCAACTCAATGGACATCCCTGTCTTACACCACTCTTCATATGTATCTCATGGCTTAATCAGCCATTTTCAAAGTATTTTTCCTTTATTATTACTATATGCTGACCTACATAATTTCCTAAATTTCTCACATATATTATATTCCTTCATGATTACCAGTAAGATTTTATGTCCAATTGTGTCAAATGTCTTATGAAGGTCTCCTATCATGATTTTCACTTCTTCTTTTCTGTTCATAATATCATCCACACTTTCTTTAACTATCATCATAATTCTTGACAGCCCTTTCCGTTTATATTATATATGCTATCTTCCATAATATTTTCCATTTTAGTTTCAAATCACTTTTGTATTATTTTCATGAAGACCTTACAATCATTATTATTCAATACTATCTAGCTCCATTTAAAAATTGTCTTCTATTTTCCTTCTTCCATATGAATTTAAGTATTCAACTACATAACTCTTATACATAAAACCTTAATTTAACCATTCATTCAAAATCTTTAAAAAGTATATATTTTGACAATTCCATAAATATTTATACATTTCATTCTTTATTCCATCTGGGCCTGCAACTGAATCTATATATACTTGTCCTAATACTTTATCTAGCTTATTTAAATAAATATCATTTTCCAACTCTTTATATTCTTTTTCTGTTAACTTTTTTATTTTCCATGTTTTTTCACTATCTTCTTTTTTTCTTTAAACTTTTCTTGTACATATTGTGCTACACTATTCATAATATTTTCCTGAATTCTTTCTATTTCTCCTTTTGCATTTTTTATTTCTCTAATTACACTACCATCTTCCTTTACTAATCTATTTAAATAATGTGATACTTCTCTTTTTCGTTGTAAAAATATATTTACTTATCTAAAAATTATTGGGTTTTTTTCTTGATTTCTTTCATATAACTATTTTTCTTTGTCAAATTACTTTCTATCATTATGTTCTAAATCTTCCAATGCATTACTATATATTCTTTTATATTTTTCTAACTCTACTTTTCATACATCATATTGACACTGTAAAAACATGTTTTATATTTTTCCTTTAATATCAGTTAGTATTCAGACCATTTTTTTATAAAATGTTATCATTGTGATATGAACTTTCCATAACTGTATTACTAGTCTTTTGCCATCTCATTCCATGCTTTTTCATTTATCCTTTTTATTCAATTGCCTATTTTTATATATACCTTTTTCTCTTTAATCTGTAACCATATTGCAAGATGATCATAAAATCCTGTTTCAGCTACCTCCCATTCTCCTATAACTAAACCCTCTGAAACTATAAAATAATCTATGTCATATATATATATATATATATGTATGTATATATATATATATATATATATATATATATATATATATATATATATATATACCTCTTTTGTAAGTCCATGAATATGTATCCCAAAGTTTTAAATTACCACATCTTATAACTTCTAACATTTTTCTTATTCGAGTTCCTTTATTTTTATACTTGTCTCTTAAATCAAATGTTCTTAAATCAAATGTGGGTTTTGTATTTGGAATTTTGGAACAGGTTTATGTAGACCCTAGGGGGTGGGGTGATTAGAGAAATTGGTTATGTTGCAGAGAGACATACTGGCAACTAAAACTTAATGCATCCCAGCCCCTGGGATTAAATGATCATATTTCAATTAAACCATATTTAATTAAAAGAGCTGAGAGGTTATAAGAAGCCGTTTTGGTAATTTAAGTAGATGTCATTGTTTTTATGATACAAATCTGTGGATATGGTTATTAATATGTTACAAAGTAGGTTGTATTCTTTGTGTTCTTTCACCTTTCTATACAATGATTTTGCTCACAAGATATGATTTTTTTTTAGAAATATGGTTACAACAAATATTTTAAAGGACATCAGAGGTTTTTTCTGTGCATTTTACCTCTGATATATACTTAGGAGTTCAAGTGGTTTTAGAGAAACAATAACTGTGCATTTTACTTTAAATGTTTTTTTGCGCTTTTTATGAATGGGGGTATTTAAATGAGGGTGGTTGATGTGTTTTTTGTTACACACTTGAAAAAGCCCTGCAATTGAGTCAGGTTGAAAGCGTTTGTGATATTCTATTAAAGTTATTTTATACTACCATCCTTGTTTGTCGCCTGAACCGTTTTCTTTTTGGTTATAGTTAAAAATCAGTTGGGTAAACTTGGTACAAATCTACATAAGAAAAAAGTGAAATGTTATAATTATCTGCATAGGACAAGTATGTATCCCTCCCTTGTATTTAACAATGTAGTTAGGAACCAGATGAGTAGCATTTCTCGACTTAATATTAATGGTGATACCATGTCAACTCAGATGCAATACTTATCATCAGAGTTTGTTCAGAGAGGTTATTTATCTAGAGATGTTGAGCAGATTCAAAATAAGGTAAAAAATAAATGGGATACTGATGCTAGACCTATATTTTCTGCTAAGTAAGCTTGTCAAAATGCTCTAGGACTGACACAGGGAATAGGTGTATGCTGACATATAACCATAATATGAGAGCAAGTCAAGACATTGTAAAGAAGTACTGGCCTATAGTTGGACAAATACCCAGACTTAATCTAGGAATAGAGCAAAGTCTCAAGTTCGGCTATAGGCATTGTAACAATCTTAAGAATTAATGTTTCTACAAGGAACAACCTAAGAGCCTGAACATGCCCCGGTCTTCTAGACAGTGTACTTTTAATTGCCACAGATGCATCCAATGTAAGCATATTTACACTCAGAAATCTATTCTACATCCTGTGCATGTGAATGTTTTTACATTACGTGAATTTAGTAATTGCGACAATAAAAGTTTAATATACATGGCCAAGTGCAGCTTCTGTGAGGTGTATTGTACTGGTAAGACCGATGGAAAACTTAAAGAGTGTATTGCTAACCATATGTCAGATATAAGAAGGAAAGTGATTACTAACTCTCTCTATAAACACATCAGTGTAACTAATGAATCTCATTGCTTTAAGTTTCTTATATTGCAAGTGATTTTCACATCCATAAGAGGAGAGGATCTGATTAATTTTACTAAGAAGGCTGAGCTTAAATGGATTATGCACTTTCAGGTGCATATATCTCCAGGTATAAATGGTTGCTTAAGTATTAAACTGATTTTAAATGAGTTGCATAACCAGATTTGAATTGTCTCTTTAAGTTAGTTGATGTTTTAATTGTAATATTGATTGTGTGACTTTTTACTTTTTATAAATGATATGATTTTGTAGTTGTTTTTAAGCCTGATAAAGCTATATGAGAAAGATTTTACTAGTGATATTAAAGGTGTTTCCAGTGACATTATTGTGAATCTGGCGGATTTCTTTGTTATTTGATCGTACTTTCATTTTTGCAACTCATCCATAAATGCCACTTTTGGTTGCATTTATAACGTTTCAATTTACATTTTTGTATTGTATCTCATTTCCCCCAAAATATAACATTTTTTTTGTCACAGTTACGTATAAAATGCCCCCTCCAAAAAAAAAATCATGTTTTGTGTTGCATCCAGTATTTTAGAACACCTCTATTCCCCACCACATTTATCATGCTTGGTATATGTATAATTTTTCCTCTTTCTATTTTTAACACAGCTTTATAAACCCAGGCACCAGTCCATAAACCCATTTTGTCATAAACCTTTGCAATGTCCAATACTTCTTTACATAAAGCCATAAACCCATTTTGTCATACATTTTTGCAATGCACATAAAGCTTTAAAATGTCCTTTCAAGTCTCTCTTTCTACCTCTGTTCAAAATTGTATATGAATATTATTTTTTGTTTCCCTGTTAATTGCTTTGATCAAAGAAAGATTCCATGGGTTACAGTCTTTCTTTTTCTCATATTCTCTAATAAAAACTTTCATTGAAGAAAAACAGTGTCAAGCAAAATACCACAATATGTCTCTTTTTTAATAAGAACAAATGTTCTTACTTCATGTGTTTTTACATGCAAAGGAGCTATTAAATTGTCCCATACTTCATACCTGTCCATTTCTTTGCCTTCTTTACTTTAAATCCTTACCATGTACTTCCATTTTTTTCTGTCTTCTTTTCTGCTACTCCACTTTTGCATTTTTTTAATTCTCTGCATATGTTTTCTTTTCCATCTCACCACTGTTCTCTCTGCATCTTCCTTTTGTATGTTCTCGATAATGTCCCCCAGGAAACATCTTCATTTTCTGGCTAAGTCTGCACCCCCGTTTCTTTAAGTAAATCATCCCACACCCCTCACAAATAGAAGGTTGTAATTATATATCCATCATTTGCTGACTAATCTCCATCAAACAGGTTTCTTTGAAAAAATTCTTCAGAATCCTGCACACATTATTCGGTCTCAAATATTTGCTTTCTCCTTCATTCCTTTCACCCCTCCATCATCTCTTTCTCTCTCCATCTGCCTCCATGTTTCTCCAGGTTGCCTCTGCACCTGGAATGGAAACAGGAAGTGCTCCTACAAAATGGGTCCCTCTCACAACTATGGTGAGTAGTGGAAGTTCCTCGATGTCTTGACTATATTTTCCCCAGTAGTATCATACCACCTTGGGTCTCCCCTGAAAGAAGGCTGCTAGCCTAGTGGGACTAACCTGGTCAACAAAAGATAAATAAATAAATAAATAAATTCCATGTAGTGGGACTAACCAGGTGAACAAAAGATACATAAATAAATAAATAAATAAATGCCTTTTTCTCATACCTAATTCCTATGTGTCTATTTTCCTTCCTAACTTACAACACATTTGTTTCCCACTTACTAATTCTAGCATTCATTTGTACCTTCTTTCATATCTATACTCAGTATCTTATCCCATCACTAATATTCAAAGAAAATTACAGGCATATATCTCTGTTTTATTGAACTTCTAGTTAGATATCACATAGGATTCCACTTTGTAGTTTTGCTTGGATTTTACTTTCTGTTTGTGTATCTGCAAACATATTTTCATTTTGTTTGTGATGTAGAAGTTGCCACGAGACAGAAATCTCTGAAACTGTTAATTTTTTTCACAATGGTCACTGCATGTTTCCCCAGAAGAGCCATGCAATCCCTCAGAGAAATCAACAATTACTTTAAAAACATCAAACAGTTAAACTCTTCACAACCACCTAGTACCAGTACAGCATTTCATACAGAGTCCTCTGCATAGTTCTCCTATGAAATGATGACTTATTCAAAGCTGATATGGTAAAGAGATTAAAAAAAAATGCCCAAAACTCAGGAGGAAAAAAAATCAGTTGTAATTGATTTTTGCAGATGGGCAAGATCCTTGCACCCCCCTCCCCCAATATGAGGGACAAGTCCCCAAAACCCCTGAACTTAAATCTGTTAAATATGTATATATATATATATATATATATATATATATATATATAGAGAGAGAGAGAGAGAGAGAGAGATAGATATAGATACATATAGAGAGATATATAAATATATCAACTTCATGGTTGCACCAACCACCAGCAAGGATTTCCTATGGAAAATAGTGTTTGGAATTATGCCATTCATATTTTTTTTCTGCATGCTGCTGATGCTTGAGCAATTTAGCCTGGCGAAGGGAGCTCCACTTGGCCAAGTTCATTCATATAACCGTTAATGAGAATTCCTATATGTGTTAGCAAGTAAGCCACAACATTCTCTTCTTGGGAATTCTAACTTTATCTACATCAGTTTTTAGACATAACACACCTAAGTACTTTAGAGAACTAGAGAAAAAATTCTCAGATTTAAATCAATTCTGATTTTTTTTTTTTTTTGTATTATGGCAAAGCATGTTCCTAAGAGGGTATTATTTAAAAAGATTTCTAATGGCATAATTACAAACAATAACTCATACACTGACTTAGTTTTCTTCTAAGATAAAGTAGGCAAAACTAATATTAGTTTAACTAGACACAGTAAGTGTATAGTGACTACTTTAAAGGGAGAAATAGATGATTGCCTGACAGTATTTTGTCATATAAGGATATTGGTAATTATGAAAAAAGTTTTGACTTAATGGGCCATTTCCAAAAAACTTGTTCTTAGAGTAAATTGCCACTTACACTGAGAACAGGCTGAGAACAGTTTTTTTGGAATCGGGTCCCCAGTGTAAGCCTGTTTATAGATGGGCTTTATGCCAAAGTAAGTCACTTACACTGAGAGCAAGTATTTCAAAATCAGGACCATCTTACACTGATAGAAACTCTTTTGGAATCTGGCTCTTTTGTCAGCATTTAGATAGAGAAGTCAAATCTCTTTATCAGAAGAAGGGGAAAAATATTTTATAGACAAAAAATTGATTATGAGAATAACAGTTTATAAAAACTGAAAGAGAAAGAAACAGTATCTTTATTTGTAGTGCAGTGCAAGAAACATATAATGAACCCCATGATAAAGCTTTTTTAGTGAGAAAAACAACCCATGTTTGCACGACAAAGATGATCCCCATGTCTAGAAGTATAGGGATTGAATCTTCGGCAGACAAGTTAATCCCATAATATTCAACCAATCAGGGACTGTAAATCCAAACCTAGAACCATGAGATCTTTCCTCAAGACTGCAAATGCAGCCAGCAGGAGGACACAGCTCTCAAAATGAAAAAGGAGATACTAAATGCCAGAGAAAGCAACAATTACAAACATCTAATCACCACTTGACTAGCTCTGACTTTTCAGAAGAGCAGATGAGTGTTATAAAAAGTAAGTTTTCTTTTAAGACCTCTGCAAAATAGGGTTGTATTACACATAAAGAGTATCCAAGAAATTTGAATTAAAAATGGCTATATGACATGTTTGATAGAAAATTTTGAAACTAGCCTTTTAAAGATGAAAATATTGTATATTCTCCTTTACAGAGTACTATAACAAGTTTTTTTTTCTAAATATGTGCATTGGAGATATTAATAAAGCTGTCTACAATGCTCTATCAAAGAAACATTTTTATCATTTGGTACCATCAGTATATATATATATATATATATATATATATATATATATATATATATATATATATATATATATATATATATATCTACATACATCAGTTAAGAGAAATTTAGGAAATAAGACAAAGGGAGAGGGATGTTATCATGAACAGTAATTTTTGCTGCATGAAAGTGTTTTCTTTCTTGGTGGATATAAACTATTATGTAGAAGTATGTATAAGGAAATAATTAGAGTATGTATATTTGTAGAGGAGAATTGCTTTAACTGTTATACATTAAAATTATGGATGTAGGTTTGTATATTGTTCTGCTGAATGATACATCATCAACTTAGCATTTTTTGAGATACCTAAAACTCACAAATGATTTTTAGTGACTGTGAATGGGATCATTGGCATTTTATGTTGATTACAAATTACAAAAACGAGTACACACGACTGAAATATGTTTAAAGGGTTTATGACATTTCTTATGAGTGAACTTGGTGTTTTAATATTAGACCAGATTTTGAAAGATTTGAAACTAGTAACTTTAAATATTGCATAGTTATTCAAGTATATTCTAAAAGCAGAGGGGTTGGAAATAGTAAGTGGATTTCTAAACTATCTAGTATAAGCAACAAAGAAATATTTTTGATTTGCACTTTGTTATATGTGATTTTAAAAAATGACTTTTTAAAATTTTATTACAATACATTTTAAACAACTAAAAGATGTTTTAGTGAGGTCTGCTATGACTCAGACATTCATGAATTTAGTCTAATTTGAATGGAAATAAAAATATTGGAATGTATAAACAGTTTTCCTAATGTGTTATTCTACATATATTTTAATAATAGGAATTTGTTTCAATGATTTTTAAATGTATTAATGTACTATATTTATAAGGTTTCACAACTGACAACATTTGTTATTTAAATGACGAAGTTTCACTTAAACCTGGCAATTAAGGTTTTAAAACTTAAGTCTTTCAGACACCTGATTTTATAAATTTGTCTTTGAATGAAAGAACTGTCTCCCAAATTTCAGCAAAAAGGAATGTGGTGAAAAGAAAATTTGCTATGGAATCCAGATTAACCAGAGATTAAGAATTTTTTTTGATTGAAGTAAGACATTTGGTGGATGTATTTGTGAAGAGAGGTTATTGAAGACAAAGCTATAGATTTAGTAGTATATATAGAGATATGAATTTCCACCTATATTAATTCATGCACTGACCTTCAAAGAAAGTACTGGAATCGTTACAAAGAAATGCCTTGTTCAATGAGTGTGTCACACAGTTGTTACACAGTTGACTCCAGTAGAATTAAAAGAGCTATTACAAATGAGTAGAGCATATTGATACAGAACCAGATACAGATAAGTATTTTTGGTGACACACCAAGATTTGTGAATTGTAGAGACCCTAATGTAAAAAATACATTGATGCATATTCAGTTTGATACAATACTAAAGGCATCTTAGAAATATTGTGGTATTTATAAGTGTGGATTTGTGCAAGTATTGTAAGTTGATATGTTTATGCCCAATTCATACTAATACAATATATGGTTTAAGGGTATCGTTTGACTGTAGCCCTCAGTATAATGCACGTATGGGTAGATTTGGTTTGGCTGTAACACTCATAGTGTTGCATATGTTAGTAAATGTGTTTTGGCTGTAACACTGAATATTTTGTGTATGTAAGTAGATGTGGCTTGGCTGTAACACTCACTATGTTGTGTATGTCAGTATCTGTGGTTTGTCTGTAACACTCAGAGTGTGTTGTATATGTGAGTAGATATGGTTTGGCTGTAACACTCAAGGTATTGTATATGTTAGTAGATGTGATTTGGCTGAAACACTCATGGTGTCGTATATGTTAGTAGATGTGGCTTGGCTGTAACACGTAGTATGTTATGTATATCAGTAGCTGTGATTTGCCTGTAACACGTAGTGTGTTGTGTATGTGAGTAGATATGGTTTGGTTATAACACTCAGGGTGTTGTATATGTGGTTAGATAATGTCTGGCTGTAACACTAAATGTGTTGTATATAGTAGTAGATATGGTTTGGCAGTAACACTCAGGGTGTCATATATATTAGCAGATGTGGTTTGGCTGTAGAAATCTGGGTGTTGTATATCTGTAACACTCAGTGTGTTGTATATGTTAGTAGATGTGGTTTGACTGTAACACATAGGGTGTTGTATATGTTAATAGCTGTGGTTTGGCTGTAACACTCAGTGTGTTGTATATGTGAGTAGATGTGGTTTGGCTGTAACACTCAGGATGTTGTATATGTAAGTAGATGTGGTTTGGCTGTAATACTCAGTGTGTTTTGTATGTCAGTAGATATGGTTTGGCTGTAACACTCAGTGTATTGTATATGTTAAAAGTTGTGGTTTGGCTGTGATACTCAGTGTGTTGTATATGTTAGTAGATATGGTTTGGCTGTAGTACTCAGTGTGTTGTGTATGTCAGTAGATATGGTTTGTCTGTAAGACTCATGGTGTTGTATATGTTAGCAGATGTGGTTTAGCAGTAATACTCAGTGTGTTGTATATGTTAGTAGATATGGTTTGGCTGTAACACTCAGGGTGTTGTGTATGTGAGTAGATGTGGTTTGACTGTAACACTCAGGATGCTGTACATGTGAGTAGATGTGGTTTGGCTGTGACACTCAGTGTAATGTATATGTTAATAACTGTGGTTTGGCTGTAACACTCAGTGTATTGTATATGTTAATAGCTGTGGTTTGGCTGGAATACTCAGTGTGTTGTATATGTTAGTAGATGTGGTTTGACTGTAACACATAGGGTGTTGTATATGTTAATAGTTCTGGTTTTCTGTAATACTCAGTGTGTTGTATATGTGAGTAGATGTGGTTTGTCTGTAACACTCAGGATGTTGCATATGTGAGTAGATGTGGTTTGGCTGTTACACTCAGTGTGTTGTACATGTTAATAGATATGGTTTGGCTGTAAAATATGTATATGTTAATAGCTGTGGTTTGGCTGTGATACTCAGTGTGTTGTGTATGTCAGTAGATGTGGTTTGTCTATAAGACCCATTATTTATTTATTTATATTTGTTGACCGGGAGTGTCCGACTGGACATAGGTCCATTTTCAGTGGAGGCCCAGGGAGAAAAGCTCCACAGTTAAAATATACAGACAGTAGTTACACTGGATTTACATAGTGATTAACAATTTGGTTAACATAGCAATTAATTACAAACATAGTTACAGATGAAGTACATCAGTAGACAACTAGAATCTTTATCTGCGAAGTACATAACAGACATTAACAATTGTTACAATAAGAAGTTCCTGTTGTATAATAAGTAGTAGGCTTATGAGCATCCGAGCTTGCTATAATCAAGGTAGTTAGTGGGGTGGAAAGAAAGGTAGTGGTTGGATGAGGTGGGTGATATTTGAGTGGGAGTTGCATGGTGTTGAATATGTTAGCAGATGTGGTTTGGCTGTAATACTCAGTGTGTTGTGTATGTCAGTAGATGTGATTTGTCTGCAAGACTCATGGTGTTGAATATGTTAGCAGATGTGATTTAGATGTAATACTCAGTGTATTGTATATGTTAGTAGATATGGTTTGGCTGTAGCACTCAGGGTGCTGTATATGAGTAGATGTGGTTTGTCTGTAACACTCAGGTTGTTATATATGTGAGTAGATGTGGTCTGGCTGTAACACTCGGTGTGTTGTATATGTTAATAGCTGTGGTTTGGCTGTAACACTCATTGTGTTGTATATGTGAGTAGATGTGTTTTTTCTGTAACACTCAGGATGTTGTATATGTGAGTAGATGTGGTTTGGCTGTAACAATCAGTGTGTTGTGTATGTCAGTATATGTGGTTTGTCTGTAAGACTCATGGTGTTGAATATGTTAGCAGATGTGGTTTAGCTGTAATACTCAGTGCGTTGTATGTGTTAGTAGATATGGTTTGGCTGTAACACTCAGGGTGTTGTATACATTAGTAGATGTGGTTTGGCTGAAACACTCAGGGTGTTGTATATCTGAGTAGATGTGGTTTGGCTGTAACACTCAATGTGTTGTATATGTGAATATATGTGGTTTGGCTGTAACATTCAGTGTGCTGTATATGTTAGTAGATGTGGTTTGGTTGTAACACTCAGGGTGTTATATACATTAGTAGAATGTGGTCTGGCTGTAACACTCAGTGTTTTGTATATGTGAGTAGATGTGGTTTGTCTGTAACACTCAGGATGTTGTATATGTGAGTAGATATTGCTTGTCTGTAACAGTCAATGTGCTGTGTATGTGAGTAGATGTGGTTTGGCTGTAATACTCAGGGTGTTGTATATGTAATTAGATGTGGCTTGGCTGTAACACTCAGGATGTAATATACAGGTAGTAGATGTGGTTTGGCTGTAATACACAGTGTGTTGCATATGCAAGTAGATGTTGTTTGGCTGTAGCACTCAATGTGCTGTATATGTTAGTAGATGTGGTTTGTCCGTAACAGTTAGGGTGTTGTATACATTACTAGGTTTGGTTTGGCAGTAACACTCAGGGCGTTGTATACATTAGCAGATATGATTTGGCTGTACACTCACTGTGTTGTATATGTTAGTAGATATTGTTTGGCTGCAATACTCAGTGTGTTGTATATGTTAGTAGATATTGTTTGGCTGCAATACTCAGTGTGTTGTATATGTTAGTAGATGTGGTTTATCTGCAATAGTCAGTGTGTTGTATATGTGAGTAGATGTGGTTTGGCTGTAACACTCAGGGTGTTATATGTCTGAGTAGATGTGGATTGGCTGTAACACTCAGGGTGTTTTATATTTGAGTAGCTGTGGTTTGTATGTAACACTTAATGTGCTGTATATGTGAGTAGATGTGGTTTGGCTGTAATACCCAGAGTGTTGTATATATGATTAGATGTGGTTTGGCTGAGCACTCAGTGTGTTGTATATTTGGGTAGATGTGATTTGGCTGTAACACTTACTGTGTTGTATACATTAGTAGATGTGGTTTGTCTGTAATACTCAGTGTGTTGTATATGTGATTAGATGTGATTTGGCTGTAACACTTACTGTGTTGTATATATTAGTAGATGTGGTTTGGCTGTAATGCACAGGGTGTTAGATATATTTATTTTTATTTTATTTTATTTTATTTTACATTTGTTGACCGGGATAGTCCAACTGGATATATGTCCATTTTCAGTGGAGGCCCGGGGAGAAAAGCTCCAATGAGGCAAGTTAACAAACGAGCAGATAATTCAGGATACATATTTAAACTAGGCCCATTGGGCACACATAAAGGAATTAAGCATCAGTGAGGCGCAGTTGATAACAAGTCTAAATAACAATATACAGTGCAGAATAACACAGATAAGCCATCTTTCTTCAGTTGTGATATACAAGTTTTATGAGGATAAAACATGTGACTTACAATAGTATAGATGAGGTACAAGAATTAGTCTGGTGAGGAACCGGGACATAGCCATTTTATGCTTAGGTAAGATTTGAGAGTTATTTTAAACTTAGAGAGGGATGCTTCTAGGGTTAAGGATGTAGGCAGAGAATTCCAGAGTTTGGCTATATAAGAAGAATATAGGGAGTCACCAGCATGATTGTGAGATCTGGTAACTGCTAACAGTAATTTATTAGTAGAGCGGAGTTGCCTAGGACAGGAGTACTGTTGGATTATGTTACTTAATGAAGGTGTTGTGTTTGGATGATAGAGTAGCTTGTGTATGATAATCAGCTGGTTATAGGTTAGTAGGTTTGGAAGTTCAAGCCAACCCAATTGTTTTAGATTTTGGCAGTGATGAGTTCTAAAGGAGCTGTTGTTGGCAAATTTGGCTATCTGATTATAGCAGGAGGTCAATTTATTGGTTTCTGTTTTGGATAGGTTGGTCAAGATTGGTGATGCATATAGTAGAGCTGAGAGAAGGTGAGTTTGTGCTATTGTAGTTCTTGCATTGTGAGTCAGGAATGATTTGTGTTTGTAGAGACTACCCAGCTTTTTGTTAGTATTTTTTATGGCCAGATTAATATGTACATCAAATTTGAGTTTGTTATCAATAGTGAAACCTAGAAGCTTTGTCTGGTAGTCAGGTGAGATAGTGGTACCGTTTATTGAGTGGATAGTAAAGGAGGAGGTGGGGGCAGTAGTGATTGAAGGATGAAATATGAGGAGTTTAGTTTTTTTGGGGTTGAGTATTAAGGCATTCTCAGTAAGCCAGGTTTCGATTGAGTGAAAATGTTCCTGTTTTTTTTTGTGTAGATCTGCTAGGGTAGGGGCACTGCATATTATAGTAGAGTCATCAGCGTATTGGATGAGGTTTGAACAGTTTACAGCTGAGTAGAGATTATTAGTAAAAACTAGGAATAGTAGGGGGCCCAGTATGGATCCCTGAGGTACACCAAGTGTCACAGGTAAGAGTGGAGACAAGTTATTGTTCCATAGTACTGCCTGTTGTCTATTGCTGAGGTAATTCTTAAACCAGGAGATTGCCAATGTATCTAGGCCTAAGATAGAAAGTTGGGAGAATAATTTTTCATGATTAACCATGTCAAATGCCTTTGATAGGTCTAGGAAAAGGGCTGCAGAAAATTTGCCATTGTTTCTGTTGTGGTTAATAGTATCAGTGAATGCTAGCAGGGCAGTGGTTGTGCTATGACCTGGGCAGAACCAGTGTTGGGTTTGGGATATAAGATCTTGCTTAATAAGGTGGGAAATTAATTGTTTGTGAATACATTTCTCCAGTATTTTAGCAAGTGTGGATAGGATAGCTATTGGCCTGTAGTTAGATATGTCATAAGAATTGCCCCCTTTATGAAGGGGTATAATATAGGCCGTTTTCCAGATCAGGGGTACTGAGCTTTCAGAGATGGATCTGTTTATTAGGATAGAGACTGGTATAGTTATTTCAGTTGCTGCCAGTTTTAAGAATTCGTTGGGGAGGGAGTCTACTCCTAGTGTTGTTGGTTTTAATTGAGAGAGTAATTTTCTTATGTAGGAGGTTGGGGTGGGTTGAAGCTTAAAAGTTGGGTTATTATTAGGTTTGGGGTCAATAGTAGTGGTTTTGGTATAAGTTTGTTTTTGTGATAGGGCAAGAATGGTCTCAGTAAAGTAAGTATTGAAAGATTCAGATATGCTTTCTTTCATTAATCCGGTTGTTGGGGGTGGAGTGGTGATTTTTCCAGGGCATAGTAACCTGTTTAATCCTGCCCAGAATCTTTTTGGGTTGTTCATGTGTTGATTTTGGTGGTTGACAAAGTATTTTTTATTTCTTGCTTGACTATTTTTTTGGTTAGATTTTTAATCTATTGGTAGGCTTGCTGTGTACTTGGAGTTTTGTTGGATCTCCAGATTTTCCAGGCTCTGTTTCTTTCTGTTATTTTTTGTCTTGTTTCCCTAGTTAGCCATGGAACTGCTTTGGTCTTAACTCTGGTAGTTCTTTCTGGAGCATGCCTATTTAGTATTTCTAGAAATGTGGAGTTAAAATGATTGATGGCTTCATCTAGTGGCAGGTAATATAGTTGGGACCAGTTGTAGAGTTTTAGGTCATTTAAGAAGTTTGATAGGTTAAAGTGGTTTTTGTTCCTAATTGTTTGGAGTATAGGAGTTTGGGGGTGGTGGGAGCTGTGTTTAAGTAAGAAGGTAGCTTGATGGTTGCTTAGTGAGTCAGGAAGTGTGCCTGCTAGGTAGGAGGAAGGAATTTTATTTAGTAAAATCCAGTCTAGAAGAGTTTCATTTTACTATTGTTGGTTATCCTAGTGGGTTCTTTGATTAGTTGAGAGAAGGAAGCTAGGTTGATATGATTAGTGGGAGCTTGGGAAGAACATGTTAGCCAGTTAATGTTAAAGTCCCCTAATACAATAGTCTCATGTGGTAAGGTTTGTGATAGCCATTGTAATAAACTTTCCATGATAGGGATATTATTGCCTGGGGGGATATAACCTGTTACTAAGTTGATAGTTTTATTGCTGCCTATCTTGAGAGTAGTTGATAGTATTTCTGCTTTGTCCAAGGGAGGTATTGGTAACTCTGTTTTAGCTATAGTAAGTGTATTTTTGTAAATCATGGCAATGCCACCACCCTTCTTTTTCAGTCTCTCCTGTCTAAGGATACTATATCCAGGTGTCAGGATTTCTGTGTCTTTGGTAGATGGTTTTTGCCAGGTTTCTGTTAAGCAGATTATGTCAGGGTGATATTGTGTGATTATGTTATGTAGTTCATGTATTTTATTGTTTAAGCTCCTGATATTTAGATTTAGGAGGAGTAAACTATTTGATGGCCTGATATTAATTTGTGTGAGGTTAGGAAGCTGTTGTGTTTTACTTAAGAGATTTCTATCACAGGGGCCTGGGTTTGGGTGGGTATCACCATCCCTTAATAGTAGTTGTTGGTTTGTTTGTATTAGTTTTGCTAGCTTTTGTAGTATTTTGATGTATTTATTTGTTGCAGTTGATTTGGAGTGGGTGTTGATATGTTTTAGATGGGTATGGCTTATGGCTGTAGTATTGAATAGTGTAGGGCTTATTGTTAGGGGGTAATTGGGTGGGATGGGTATGGTGATGGATGTGGATTTCTGGGTGAGGGGGTGTTGTTTTGTAGAGAGTAATTGTAGGAAGTGGTGAGGTAAATAAATGCTAGGAAGAGTAGTAGGAGCATTTTCTGGTGGAAGTTTTTCATAGTTAAAGGGGAATAGTTAATTGTTAAGAATATGGATGGTATGACAATGTGCAGGGCTAGTTAGAAATGTGATTGGAGTTTGGAATATCAAGAGGTGGGAAGGATGTAGATTGGGTGTAGGTTAATTGGGGATGGGAATTGGTTAGGTTTAAATGTAGTTGATGTGGGGGTGGGTGAGATTTGGGGGTAGGGTAGGGGAGTGGAGTGAGCCCGAGCGTAGGGAGGGTGAACGGAGCGGGAGCAACCAAGCTGGCAGGTAAGCCCACAAAAAACTGTCAGTTAAACCTGAGCATAAGAGTAAAATTGATTATATTACAAGGTTTAGTTCTTTTCTAGCTTAAATATGCCTTATGATTAGTTTTCCTGTTCTGCTGTAGTTATATCTTCGGCTGGGGTTAGTTTTATTTCAGCAGCTTAAGGCTCACTGTAGACAGGTTCTTTTATAGGTTCCATGAGGTAGTAACAAGGGTAGGAAAAAATGGCCTGGGAGGATGCGTTTAAATTGTTAGACTTACAGATAAATACAGATAAGATTTGCAGTAATTAGGGAGGGTGAGGATGGAAAAAAACTATGCCTGCAGCCTGCCTTCAGGTGGTTTAACAGAAAGATGTAGTTCTACTATTAACCTTGTTATATTGCTGGTGTCTTGTTTGGCTGAAGTCTTTAGTTGAGATGCACTGCTCTGTAGCAGCTCCAGGTAAGACACAGTCACTCTGTGGAGACTAGAGCTGGGTATTGGTTAAGGTGGCTGATAGGTCTAGAAGTGAGAAGATAAAAGAAACATATGAGAAGAGAGGGAAAAAAACACTTGCATAGTACAGCCAACAAGTACCAATTAATCACTTGTATATCACAGCCAACATATACCAACAGTGGCGGGAGAACATTACATAAGATGGACGCTAAGACGCTAGCACAGTTGCAGCATGTGATACAGCACAGCACACTTAGGTAATGCGTAATAACACTCTTTAATACACTGTTTTCCCTACACATAGTGTGATATAAAACAGTAGGAACCAGACGTTGCATAACATATGTTAACTTCAGTATTGGCTCTGAATAGGTGAATTCAAGCTCTAGGAATCTAAACTAACTATCTAATGTAATATAGCACTCTAGATGCCTAGACTAGCAATACATTCCACAATGTAGCACTTTAAATATTTAGACTAGCAATACAATCCACACAATGAGAGCCACTCGATCCCCCTCATAAGTAGCATATACATCAATAGCTATATATTAGCAATAATATATTAGTAGTTGTGGTTTGGCTGTGACACTCAGGGTGCTCTAAATGTGAGTAGATGGCTGTAACACTCATGTTGTTGTATATGGGAGTAGGTGTGATTACTATGACAGATTTTATATGGATAAAACCATAACTGCAACAGCACATAAATGACAAAAGATGTTTTTGTTTTTGGAATAGATACAGTAGGAATGGATTCTAGGAATGGTGACAAAAGACACTATGACTGGACTATGAAGAAATATTTTGGCAAAACAGATATGGTGTTAATAAATATAATAGTAACATATTAGTTGCAATAGTGCTATGATGATGTACCATTTCTTTCATGAATTATATTTTTGTCTGATGTGTGTTTCTGTTATACTTACTAGATAATGGGGTTGTGATATCAGAATTTCAGATGCTGTTTAAGATAATGATTTGAAATGAAATATTCTGAAGAAATCTCATTTAATAGACAAAATAGATAAACCTATTAAAATGAGTTTTGCTGTCTCCGCAAGGGAGTTTTGTTTGCTTACATTTGGCTGACTTCCCCTATATTTGTGTATTTGTCAACTTTTTTTGCATGTCCAATTTTACTTTACACAACTTTATTGCTGAACACGTATTTTTTTTCCTTAAAAATCCTCCTTGTATTCTTTATTATCCAACTGGAGCTATGATATCCAGTGTGAACACTCTATATTTTCTCTCTGTCTTTATCTCTGTCCCTCTCACTTTTTTCAAGATGTTTGCTTGCTGTTTTAGGGCCTTGATGCAATCTGTATATGGTAGAGTGGTATTCCTTTAAACTATTCTTGCATTTCCCAGATGTGGTTTCCCATAGCTAGAATAGCATGCCTGGTGTGCACTGCTCATCAGCCTGCAAAGTGGAAGCAGCATTCTAATCCACAACATTTTCTTTATGGGCTTCAGACCAGTTATTTTACATTAGGAAGGTTTGTGGCATGCACTGTGGTGGCAGGACAGGTAGCTTTCATCCTTCTAAGTTGGGAACTGCTGATTGAGAGCCCAGTGTCTGTTATTTTTAAAGTGTATTAGTTCTGGTTTAAGCACTTGGGCTTCAGGTCAGTTATTTTACATTAAGAAGGTTTGTGGTCTGCACTCTTGTGGGAGAAGAAGCTGGACTCTGCTCTTCTGAGCTGGGAATTTCTGGTTAAAGGTTTATAGTGCCTGAATATTTGAACTGTATCTTACTGAAATTGGTACACCTTGTTTGCTGTAGCATAGACTAGATCCAGGCCTGCTGAATCTAGCTTTGTTTATATGCTTGTTGTTTGTTTGCTTGTTATTTCCCTGGATCACTAATTCCACCTAATATGAGGCTTCTCAGCACTTCTGTGGATCACTAGTGATATCTGCATTGCTTACTGTACTTATTTCCTTGTTTCACTTGAAAGAAAGTTACTGTTTGTCGTTTTTGCATTTAAGTTACCTGTAAAACATTGCACTTAAGTTACCTGGCACTTGCTCACTAAAGCAATTATATAAGTCAGCACTAAAAATTAAAAGCACTACACCCTCACTCCTCACTGGCCCTTGTTTTCAATTATTAAGGAATTCCCAATATTATTCTAGCATGTCCAAAGGTCAGTTGTCAATCTCCTCTCCGGTCCAGCTGGTGAATCTGGGAATCTTGAGGCAATGTTACAACTGCCTCATATACACAGACAACCCTCTCCTCCTCCAAACAAATTCCAACACATGTGGGAGATGCAACCATATAGCCAAACTGGAGGCTAAGCTCTCTCAACTCAGTACTGGCATAACCAGTCAGGAGGAGAAGGAAACTACACTGCAATTCCAGTCTCACATAGACCTACCACGACAGCAAACCAAACACATAATCACACAAAAACATACTCAGAGGCTCTAAACAAAGATCTGCCTAAGCAGCAGAGACCTCCAAAGCAGACACCCAAGCAACCGCTATCCCAAAACAAAACACGTGCAACACATATCTCATAAAGCCAGTGTGCTGAACAGTCACAGCCCTTAAGACTAAACAACACACCTGATACACTTGTAATAGATGACTCTATCGTCAGGCACACTGACGTCCCGCTCACCAGGCTGAACAATAACAGGGTCACGGTGAGCAGCCTGTCGGGCGCTAGGATCCGCCACATAACAGAAGCACTCAGGTCACTCCAAGGCAAGTACAAATATGACTCAGTCATTGTCCATGCTGGTGTGAATGACCTGAGACGTACCTTCCTGGACTACATGAAAAGAGACATAAAGGAGCTCTCTGAGCATGTAGCCCGGGCCGGTATGACCCTGACCTTGAGTAGCATCTTACCCTCACCAAGAATGCTGCCACAATATGAAGACAAGATGATCAATTTCAACAATTGGCTTAAGTACTGGTGTCAGTCAAAGGGGATCCAATGCCTGTCAGCTTGGGATGATATGCACGACAAGCCACGATGCTTCGCTAGGGATGGCTTGCACCTGTCACCCCTGGGCTTTTGGATATTGGCAAAGGCTCTTGCTACCCCCATAGTGCCTTTTTTAGGCAAGGCTCAAAAGACAAACCCACCTCCATAGGTATCACAAGGGATAAGAAACTAAGAGTAATGCTACTCAATGCCAGAAGTCTAAACCTCAAGATGCATGCACTCGAAACTCTCCTTAGCATGGAGAACATCGATATCTGTGCAGTAACAGAAACCTGGTTCAGGGCTCCCGAGAGCACCCCAGCACTACCAGGTTATACCTCATACCATGCTTTTCGCCCCAAAACTTGGACCGAACCACAAAAGGAGGGGAGTATCGATATTCATCAAAGATACCCACACCTCCAGGTTGGTGGCAAAGCACAAAGCATCAGAGACTATCCATGTGCAACTAACAGTAGGTAAAACTGCCTTCCAGTTTATAGCCTGCTACAGACCACCCTCCCAAACCCAGGAACCCCATTCGGCCTTCCTGAGAACACTGGAAAATATGAAGGTCTCTCCAAACACCATTATATTGGGCGACTTCAACTACACAAACATAGACTGGGAGCATTATTCTAGCTCCAACACCCTAGCCCAAAGGTTCCTAGAATTTATAAACTCAAATGCTATGGAACAACTTGTTACCACTCCCACAAGAGGGGAAAACATACTGGACCTGATCATCACCAACATGGGGACTCTATGCTCCAGACCAGAAGTGTATCCCTCACTGGTAAGATCAGACCATAAACTAATCTCACTGGATATTCACATCCCGACCCCACCCCCTGCCCAGAAAACCACAGTGAAAAACTTCTCTAAAGCAAATTTCACACTCTTCAAAACTGAGGTGGAATCCTTCAAAGCCCCGGGCCTGTGGAAAATACGGCCCAGACCGCAGAATCCTTTATAAATGCATTCTATGAACACCTTCAGGAATGCATGGATCATGCGATCCCAAATAAAACCAAGACCCAATCCTCCAAAGGCAGACGTCTTGTCTGGTGGACCCCAGCCATAAACAAACTATACAATAGAAGGAGGAAGCTACTAAATGATAGAGCAAAATCCCAAAAAGGGAAGACATTACTGAACAGTATTAGCAAAAAACTACGGGCACTCATAAAATTGTCTAAGGCCAGCTTTGAGAGAAAAATTGCACAGGACACTAAGGATAATCACAAGGCTTTCTTTAGTTATGTTAGGAACCTGGGTGGTAATTCCCAGATATGCTCAGAATTAGTCCAAAATGACAAAAAATACACTGAACCCACAGACATTGCCAACATCCTAGCTGACAGGTTCAGTGCAAACTTCTCCCCCCCCTCCCCACCAAAGGGCAAATATCTATCCCAGCACAATGCTGCCCCCCTGACATCTCAGATGCTCAGGTAAGAGCTGCCCTCTCCAAAGCAAAAAACACAGCATCAATGGGACCAGACAGTGTCCCGGGCTGCATCCTACATGAACTCCAAGAAGAGCTAAACCCAAACATAAAACTACTGTTCAATCTCAGCCTTACTACAGGATATGTGCCCAAAGAGTGGCGTACAGCAACAGTGGTTCCTCTCCATAAAGGTGGTGCCTCAACGGATCCTGGAAACTATCGCCCCATAAGCCTGACTAGCTTGGTCTGCAAAGCTATGGAAAGGATCATCATGGACCTCATAAATAAAGATATTGGGGACCTACAGACACTGGATCCTACCCAGTTCGGCTTTGTTAAGGGCAGATCCTGCCTCTTAAACCTGGTTGATTTCTTTGAAACAGTCACCAAGGCCATTGACGAGGGGAAGGTGGTCCACACAGCCTACCTGGACGTCGCAAAAGCCTTTGATACAATACCCCACTCGGGCATTATAGATAAGCTCACCAGCTTAAATATAAACCCCTATGTCACTAGATGGATTGCAAACTGGCTCAAGGACATAACCCACATGGTTAAAATTGCTGGAGCCATGTCAGACTCCAAACCAGTTACAAGTGGTGTCCCACAAGGCTCAGTCCTGGGACCTCTCTTGTTCGGTATATATTTCTCGGTGGTACAGGCCAACATGGAATGACTGTGGCTGACCAAGTTCACAGATGACTGCAAACTGGGCGCCATAATCGACTCTCCAGCTGACACAAGCATCCTCCAAAAGGGCTTCATAGAAACAAACAACTGGTGCCAGAGCCATGGCCTCAAGCTAAATGCCAAAAAGTGTATAGTCATCTCCTTTGGCAAAAACAAAGTGCCCACAAATTTCCACATAGGTGGTAATCCATTAAGTACAGAAGAAGTAATTAGGGACCTGGGGACCCAAGTTGATAGCAATCTCTCATTTGACAACCACGTGGCCAAAGTGGTTAGAAAAACATTTTATATAGCTCACCTAATCATGAAGGGATTCACATCTAGATCAGGGGAGGTCATCGTGCCTCTTTACTCATCCCTCATCAGGCCCATAATTGAGTACAATGCCCCTTTTGGGATGTACCTTAACAGACACCTGCAGCAACTGGAAAGACCCCAAAAGTACCTCACCAAGAGGACCAAAGGGCTCAAACAGATGCCATATGCTGCCCGGTTAAAGAAACTCCAGCTCTACTCAGTGGCTTACTGCCTAGTCAGAGGAGATCTGTGCCTGACATATAAAGCCATGTCCAACCCGGAATTAATGGACATGCTGCACCTCAGAAAATCCAAATCCCATTGAGCTACGCGCTCGAGAGACTTGAACCTCAGCACTGAAATAAATAGGACATGCTGGAGGAACAGATTCATAACCCAAAGGCTCCCTTCACTCTGGAATAAAATCCCAGACCAGGTTAGGCAGAGTCCCTCATTGACTCTCTTCAAGAGGAATCTTGATGAGTGGATGGGAGATCATAGGTTTACCCCGGGTATCACTTCTGTGTCACTGTTAGACAGAGGCACAGTATACTAACCTTGAAAAAGGGCATAGCAAAATAAATTTAAAATGGGTGGTGAAAGCCAAACACATTCTGGCTAGGCTTATAAATGCCCTAGGGCAGATAGCCTAGTATGAACCTATGAACCTATAACACATGATACGAAAGTTTCACTTGTCACTTCACCTTAGTGTGTCTAGTGCATGTATATCTATGTTTGGGCTTACAGTCAGTTCCTCCTAGTGTAGATGCTCATTTCCTATTTGTTTGGGCATAGTATCCCATTCTGTCAGTGCTGTTGTGTTGTTGCTCACTTCACAAAAGGGCATTGTCCCGGTCCCCTTCAATAAAACATATCACACCGAATGATGTTTGATGACCTTTATTAAACTTCTATAACATGGCTTTGATAACCAATATTATTAATTACAGCTGAACATAGTACAGCTGATTTAATCACAGTATAAACATCCCTGTAATGTTAATCAGGACAGTGTGACTTTACTCATCCTGACCCAGTAAGCAGCGTCCATACCTCTACTCACTTACTTTACTTATGAAGCAGTGTCTAACAACTCACTTCATATACCATTTATTGAATTACACATCCCACCAAGTCCTTTACTTACGAAGCCACATCCAACAACTTACTTCATATACCATTTACTGAATTACCCCTCCAACCAAGTAAGCAGCGTCACAAAACACCAAACAAATTGCGGTCCCAGTCAACAATAAAGGATGTCTTCTGTAGTTCAATCAAATGCAGCCAGGAATACAGCAAAAAAGTTTATTACACAAAACGATCCATAGTACAAACGATAGTCCTGTATACAATCAGAGCCTTATATTAAGCGCTTTCGTCTCCAATCGGAGACTTCATCAGAATCCAAGGATTAACAATACTAGCACCATTTTATACTACCCAGCTGGTATCTAATTAAATAGTTAATTAATTAATTGATTTCATTTTCTTAAAGTAAAACCTTACCAAAAATACTTTTAAGAGCATTTAAAAATCTGTATAAATACGTAATTTGCAGATTAAAATACACACAGTACATAGGTATTAAACACACAATAAATACGAATATAGGAAATGTATATATAATAGGCATAATGATGAACAAATATATGATAATTATGATAAATATATATAAGTATATAAGTATATATAGATGTATGTGTATACTACAATATTTATATCTATGTGTATAAAAAGCCACTAAAATAAAATACTAATATAAAATATAATATATAATATATGATATATAAATATATAAATATATATGTATATTTAAAATTCTAAAAAATGTAAATATAATGTAAATATAAATAATATGTAAATATAAATACTGATATAAATACAAATACAAATACAAATATACTAGGGGAAGTGACATAATGTATAGATACATATTGTACTGTTTAAAAATATGTTCAAACAATATATATAAAATATTTAAAAATGTTTAAAATTTCCAATAAATTAATGACACATTGTGTAAAAATTGTGTGTGTAAAAATATATATAGATATATATAGAGAAACACACCCAATACAATCAAAGTCAAAATCAGGGAATACAATATAACAAGGAATGTGTATATTCTGAATACATCTAATAAAATGTAATAATATATAAATATAATCTACCCTAGGAATAGGTCCAACATAGTTATGTTAAATATAGGTGATGGTAGTCATAACTTGTGTTTCTTAGGATCAGCTGCAAGCATTTTCAATGCTGGGGTGATGGAAATGTGGTCATTAAGCCCCTTACCACAACTAGAGTCCAGTCTAAGTTGCCACATCATTTCTTTTAACTCCAGTTGGGTCTCCCAATCACCACCCCTCTCAAGACATTTTACTTCCTCTATTACCCAGAATTTGAAATCTGCATCCTTACAGACCAAAACATGTCTGTACATAGCATTTTTTTCATTATGTTTGTTGATGTCCCTCACATGTTCATATATTCTGGATCGTAGGTGTCTTTCGGTCTTCCCAACATAGTAGCTCCAGCAGACCTTACAAAAAGCAAGGTATACTACCCCATTTGTATAGCAACTACTATAAGTTTTGGCAACCAGTGTTGTTCTAAGACTGGGTATTCTTATCTCTTTTTGTCCTGCTATAAATGCACACTGCGCGCATCTACCACACTTAAAAGTCCCACATTTTTTATTAGCCCCATGTATATTGTTGGTCTTTTTCTCTAAGATGTTCTTAATATTCCTATTTCTCCTATAACTAGTATCATTTTTAAATACATCAGTCTTGATGGTCATTTCCCTAAACATTTCCAGGTCTCATTGATACATTTTCTAAGCTGTCCTATCCCTTGATAATATGTAAGGGTCAAGTATGGTGTACTAGAAACTTTATTCTTTTGATGGTTATGATTACTCCCCACCATATCACGGACACTACCATCCACTTCTTCATTTACTGTGTAAACGTGGTTACTTTAAACTAATAAAGGAGTATATTTGTAGTTACTTCTACCTTTTTAAACCTGGTGTTTAACACCGTGTATCAAATCTAACGGATATCCTCTCTCCTGAAACATATTACCAACAAATTCAATCTCTTTTAGGAATTCAGAATCATCTGAAATCATCCTCGCCATCCTAATCATTTGTCCCTTTATAATGTTCTTTTTTAGTATATATGAATGGTCACTATCAAAGTGTAAGTAGGCATTGGAAAAATGCTCCTTTCTGTATATATTAGATTTGTAACACTTATTTATGTAATCCTTATCTAACCTCACATCCAGAAAATGTATAAAATCTTTTCCAATATCGTGAATAAATTGCAAAAATGACCTAGTTTGATTAACGTATACAATAAATTCATCTATCTTGTCAAGTGGCCCATTCCATGCAACAAAAATATAGTCTAAAAATCTATAGTATTTACCAATGTACCTATAACAGTCAGATAAAAACACGAACTTACTTTCCCAATATAGCATAATAATGTTTGCATATATAGGGGCACAGGCAGAGCCCATTGCCACTCCTTCTTTCTGGTGAAAATATTCACCCTGAAAGTACACATAATTGTATTTCAAAACCAACTCCATGTTTTCTAGTACCAACCTAAATTCATCACTCGTTAGTAATTTCATTTCAGTTAAAATATCTTCAAACCATATCATACCCATTTCTTGTGGTATGACGGAGAACAAATCTCTCACATCAATTGTGATGAAAACACTGTCATTATTGTATGGACACTCACCCATCTTCATCAAAAAATCCCAGGAATCAACCAAGATATGACTATATTTTTTATGGAACTGCTTCAATTTAGAATCCACATATATTGCCAAAGGTTGGGTCTTAGATCCCTGGGACGAGACAATAGGTCTCATAGGTGGGTCATATACAGATTTATGGACTTTCGGTATTCCGAAAATAGCTGGTATAACTGGTTTTGAGACTCGAAGGAACTTGTAAAGATCCATATCAATCAAACCCTGCAATAAGTTGTCCTCTAATACTATGTCAATCTGTCTGTAGGATATGTTGATTTCATTTTTGGATACTCTACTATATTGTTTCTCATTATCTAAAATATCCATCATTCTGGTCGTGTAGTCCCATTTGTCCATAAATACCAGGCCCCCACCCCTGTCAGGTTTCATGACTCTTATTTTGTCGTCATTACTCAGCTCTTTTAATAATTTCATTTTAACTTCAGTTAGGTTTTTGACTGGTTCTGTATTATACAAATTCATCATACGTATCCTCCTAGTTACACATCTCTCAAAATTCATAATTTCATTTTGTATTGGGGGATTAAATATACTTGCTCTCTTTAGTGTACTTTCCTTACTTCCAGTGTTTCGTTTGTACTATGGATCGTTTTGTGTAATAAACTTTTTTGGTGTATTCCTGGCTGCATTTGATTGAACTACAGAAGACATCCTTTATTGTTGACTGGGACCGCAATCTGTTTGGTGTTTTGTGATGAAGTGTTTTGGTTACAAGTTTTTTGGTTCTACTTGGTTGCGAACCTAGTTACGAGGAGTCTCTACGATAGATAGCAGCAGCCTTTTGTCTGAACTCATCAGGGTTATTCAAACCCATTCTCAGACTGACGCCGGACCATCCGGCTCAGTTAATAGTATTCCATGTGCACAGAGCAGTCCTAGGAGGGCTGGCGCGAGTAGGATGACGTCAGACGCCGAAGCTGAGCGACGAGAAAGGGCGCATGTACAGGATTATGGCCAGAGGGCTCCGAATGGCGTTCTAGCTAATAAAAATGTTGTCGACAATGTTTTCGATGGGCAGGAGATACCAGATATGTATAAGAACTTGGACTTTCATGCCTGGATTAATCGATCGTTGAAAATCAACAATAGGGAGAAGGCAAAGACAAACGTGGTGGTTCCACGTACAAGGACCTATGTAAGACTTTTAAATCTTTGTTAACTAAATACAAATCCCTGGTTATAGAGAATTGGCGCTTTGAAAAATGTTTGGAAGAAAAAATAATACCACAGGGACTAAGACTAAATAAATTTCCAAACAGTGCTAAAGATGACAAAGATTTTTTTAAAGTTATTTGTGACATTTTAAATGACTGTGGGCTGGCAGTTCTAAAAGAAATGATAAAACTGAATACCAAAAATATGGAAATACTTAAAAAAGAAATTGATGTACTGTATGAAAGTATTAGTACTGATTTGTTATTTCAAGTAGATGAACACAGGAATGTTTATTTGAGAGGGCTGTGTGATGTAGACAATACTGCTAACACCAACATAAACAGGAAGATGTTAAAGTTGGAAAGGGCTATAGCTGTGTATGAAAAAGGTATGGCATACTATGTTGAATCTAAAAATAACAAATATTACAACCACAGAAGCAGTACAAATAAGAATACAACTTGGAGAAGAAAAGAGAGGTATAATGATAGGGATTATACACATTTTAATCATTTTGGTGAAAATAGAAGGGGAAGATGGGAGCACGAATATTGTGATAGAGATTTACAGTATCATGCACACAACAGATATGAAGTAAATGGAGTAGAACGGCACTTCAGTAGTTGTGGGGATAGCACTAACACTGTTAGGGAAGTGATCCCTTTAGACCTGGAAGAACCCAGGAGATCTGAGAGGCTGCGGAACCGAATGCAACAACCCACCTATGCACAGGTGATAGAGAACAACAATATCCAACATGTGGCGAGATCACACAGATAACATATGATAATTTAGCTTTCAGCACTAGTATAGGTGATACTAGTATAGATGTTCAAATAGATGAGATAAAGGAAAATATTATTTGTACTCGTAGAAATTTTAATATTTTTAATTATACTGACATACAGATTACTGACGATTATTTTAATTTATTTATAAAAGGGTTTACCTTTGTACCCACTAACATTCCAAAAATTTAAAACATTCTGTTAGACATAAAATTGTTTATGAGAAAATTAAATTGTACACATATGTTCAAGGATAGAAACACTGGAAGTAAGGAAAGTACACTAAAGAGAGCAAGTATATTTAATCCCCCAATACAAAACGAAATTATGAATTTTGAGAGATGTGTAACTAGGAGGATACGTATGATGAACTTGCATAATACAGAACCAGTCAAAAACCTAACTGAAGTTGAAATGAAGTTATCAAAAGAGCTGAGTAAGGACGACAAAATAAGAGTCATGAAACCTGACAAGGGTGGGGGCGTGGTATTTTTGGACAAATGGGACTACACGACCAGAATGATGGATATTTTAGATAATGAGAAACAATATAGTAAAGTATCAAAAATGAAATCAACATATCCTACAGACAGATTGACATAGTATTAGAGGACAACTTATTGCAGGGTTTGATTAATATGGATCTTTACAAGTTCCTTCGAGTCTCAAAACCAGTTATACCAGCTATTTTGAATACGAAGTCCATAAATCTGTATATGACCCACCTATGAGACCTATTGTCTCGTCCCAGGGATCTAAGACCCAACCTTTGGCAATATATGTGGATTCTAAATTGAAGCAGTTCCATAAAAAATATAGTCATATCTTGGTTGATTCCTGGGATTTTTTGATGAAGATGGGTGAGTGTCCATACAATAATGACAGTGTTTTCATCACAATTGATGTGAGAGATTTGTTCTCCGTCATACCACAAGAAATGGGTATGATATTGTTTGAAGATATTTTAACTGAAATGAAATTACTAACGAGTGATGAATTTAGGTTGGTACTAGAAAACATGGAGTTGGTTTTGAAATACAATTATGTGTACTTTCAGGGTGAATATTTTCACCAGAAAGAAGGAGTGGCAATGGGCTCGGCCTGTGCCCCTATATATGCAAACATTATTATGCTATATTAGGAAAGTAAGTTCGGTCTGACTATTATTGGTACATTGGTAAATACTATAGATTTTTATATGATAATTTTGTTGTATGGAATGGGCCACTTCACAAGCTAGATGAATTTATTGTATACATTAATCAAACTACGTCATTTTTACAATTTACTTATGATATTGGAAAAGATTTTATACATTTTCTGGATGTGAGGTTAGATAAGGATTACATAAATAATTGTTACAAATCTAATATATACAGAAAGGAGTATTTTTCCACTGCCTACTTACACTTTGATAGTGACCATTCATATATACTAAAAAGAACATTATAAAGGGACAAATGATTAGGGTGGCGAGAATGATTTCAGATGATTCTGAATTCCTAAAAGAGATTGAATTTGTTGGTGATATGTTTCAGGAGAGAGGATATCCATTAGATTTGATACACGGTGTTAAATATCAGGTTCAAAGAGGTAGAAGTAACTAGAAATATACTCCTTTAATAGTTAAAAGTAACCACGTTTACACAGTAAATGAAGAAGTGGATGGTAGTGTCCGTGATATGGTGGGGAGTAATCATAACCATCAAAATAATAAAGTTTCTAGTACACCATACTTGACCCTTACTTATTATCAAGGGATAGGACAGCTTAGAAAATGTATCAATGAGACCTGGGAAATGTTTAGGGAAATGGCCATCAAGACTGATGTATTTAAAAAATGATATAAGTTATAGTTATAGGAGAAATAGGAATATTAAGAACATCTTAGAGAAAAAGACCAACAATATACATGGGGCTAATAAAAAATGTGGGACTTTTAAGTGTGGTAGATGTGCGCAGTGTGCATTTATAGCAGGACAAAAAGAGATAAGAATACCCAGTCTTAGAACAACACTGGTTGCCAAAACTTATAGTAGTTGCTATACGAGTGGGTAGTATACCTTGCTTTTTGTAAGGTCTGCTGGAGCTACTATGTTGGGAAGACCGAAAGACACCTACGATCCAGAATATATGAACATGTGAGGGACATCAACAAACATAATGAAAACAATGCTATGTACAGACATGTTTTGGTCTGTAAGGATGCAGATTTCAAATTCTGGGTAATAAAGGAAGTAAAATGGATTGAGAGGGGTGGTGATTGGGAGACCCAACTGGAGTTAAAAGAAATGATGTAGCAACTTAGACTGGGCTCTTGTTGTGGTAAGGGGCTTAATGACCACATTTCCATCACCCCAGCATTGAAAATGCTTGCAGCTGATCCTAAGAAATACAAGTTATGACTACCATCACCTATATTTAACAGAACTATGTTGGACCTATTCCTAGGGTAGATTATATTTATATATTATTACATTTTATTAGATGTATTCAGAATATGCATATTCCTTGTTATATTGTATTCCCTGATTTTGACTTTGATTGTATTGGGTGTGTTTCTCTATATATATATATATATATATATATTTTTTTTTTTACACACACAATTTTTACACAATGGGTCATTAATTTATTGGAAATTTTAAACATTTTTAAATATTTTATATATATTGTTTGAACATATTTTTAAACAGTACAATATGTATCTATACATTATGTCACTTCCCCTAGTATATTTGTATTTGTATCAGTATTTATATTTACATATTATTTATATTTACATTATATTTGCATTTTTTAGAATTTTAAATATACATATATATTTATATATCATATATTATATATTATATTTTATATTAGTATTTTATTGTAGTGGCTTTTTATACACATAGATATAAATATTGTAGTATACACATACATCTATATATACTTATATATATTTATCATAATTATCATATATTTGTTCATCATTATGCCTATTATATATATATTTCCTATATTCGTATTTATTGTGTGTTTAATACCTATGTACTGTGTGTATTTTAATCTGCAAATTACGTATTTATACAGATTTTTAAATGCTCTTAAAAGTATTTTTGGTAAGGTTTTACTTTAAGAAAATGAAATCAATTAATTAATTAACTATTTAATTAGATACCAGCTGGGTAGTATAAAATGGTGCTAGTATTGTTAATCCTTGGATTCTGATGAAGTCTCCGATTGGAGACGAAAGCGCTTAATCTAAGGCTCTGATTGTATACAGGACTATCATTTGTACTATGGATCGTTTTGTGTAATAAACTTTTTTGGTGTATTCCTTGCTGCATTTGATTGAACTACAGAAGACATCCTTTATTGTTGACTGGGACCGCAATCTGTTTGGTGTTTTGTGACGAAGTGTTTTGGTTACAAGTAAGCAGCGTCCTTACTTCCACTCACTTATATTTACTACTTATTGCCTCCAGCTGCTCACTATCCTTCCCCAACTTATTGAAACATCCACACACCAGAGGGGGGAACAGAAGAGGGCAAACCTGTCCCTCTTCTCCTCCCTACCTGGAGTGCTAAAATAACCACACCCCACCAATCCACCAAAAAGACAGGGAGGGAGGGCGGGCAGCAAGTTCATGCCAAAATGTGATTCCTTACCTATCTGGTCTATGCCCCTCCCCACCCTTTACCTCATTTCCTCCCAATCAACGCTCCTTCCATTTAACCCTTTCACCCCCCCAACCTGTTACCTCTCACTAATATATTTGTCTAACCCCCTACTGAAGATGTCCCTTGATAAATTGATTTGACGCCAAACCTAATTTTCCCGGTCCCCTTCAATAAAACACATCACACAGAATGATGTTTGACTACCTTTATTAAGCTTCTATAACATGACTTTGATAACCAATACTATTAATTACCACTGAACATAGTACGGCTGATTTTAATCACAACATAAACATCCCTGTAATGTTAATCAGGACAGCCTGACTTTACTCATTTTGACCCAGTAAGCAGCATCCATATCTCTACTCACTTACTTTATTTATGAAGTAGCATCTGACAACTCACTTCATATACCATTTATTGAATTACACATCCCACCAAGTCCTTTACTTATAAGGCAGAGTCCAACAACTCACTTCATATACCATTTACTGAATTACCCTTCCAACCAAATAAGCAGCATTCTTACCTCCACTCACTTATATTTACCACTTATTGCCTCCAACTGCTCACTTTCCTTTCCCAACTTATTGAAATGAACATCCAAACACCAGAGGAGGAACAGAAGAGGGCATGCCTGTCTCTCTTCTCCACCCACTAGCCTGACCAGGCTGTTCCCCATCTCTCTTACTAAACTTCCAACCTAAAGAGAGAGGGTGATTCAACCAAACATCATTCGGTGTACCCATCTTCTCTAAACCCAACTGGATCCATATCAAGAACAACCACAAAAACCCTGTCACATGACCAGTGAAAGCCACCACTTGACTAATAGTTAACCAATGATCCCTTTCCCAGTACTAAAAGAACCATATATTTGCATAACTTCTGTATATTAACTAACTTCTCACTCAAACAACAAATATTAATGCCGTAATGTGCCCCAAGACATTAACTGACCCAGGCAACACCAAAACATTAAACCCAATGCTATGTGAAACCATGCCAGGACAATTGCCCACCATCATCCTAACAGCAGCCCTATATCATAAAGTTCCAAAGCAATCCTGCCATCCCCTCCAATTATCCTGTACAAGCGTACCACATAATGACCATCCTAGCCTTTGATGACCCTCAAAACACTTTTGGAATGACAAAATACAGCCATAACATAAATGGCACAGAAACTGTAACCCCTTGAACTCCATATTCCAAAACAATCCCCACAACAAAACCCATCTTGACAATAGTCAAAGTTCATCCATCTTCCCTCTCAACCTACCCTGACCCTGCAAACCAGTGACCACTAACCAAGTTAATTCACCCAACCTTGTCATTCATGCAACTGAAGTAGTCATAGCTACATCCTCCTGACTGACTGAACTGCCTTACCTTGCTCCCACGCCTATGAAATCACTAAATCTTTCCATCAAAATGCCTCCCTCCAACTGCTGTAACCCACCTAAGTAATCTAGTCTCACCCTATCATATGTTTTACTTATAAAGAAGAGCGCCAAACTCCTACAGAAGCATGTAATCTTAATGCAACACGATACACCTCTGCAAATAAACACAACCCATCTCACAGCCACCTTACACAACTGAAGTAAATCCTAAACTCCATCACCCTCTAAACCTAGTTGATGTTAAATTAAAACTCCAAATGTTCAACATCCCCAATCTTACCTCCGTCCTATCGTCCACCTAACCACACAACCCCACAGCTTATGCCCACAAATCCAGCTCCCCTATAAAATGTGTAAAAATGCCAGTCCCCAGACCAGCACTGTCCATATGTCCCAAATGCCATCCCAGTGAATTAACCCAAAGGCAACACAATGGTAAACTTTACCAACTTAAACCCCTACCAAAGTAACCCACTTAAACTGGCCACCATGCAACTTCACTTACTCATAACTCCCCAAAAAGGCCACATTTGAAACAAAACACTGCCTTGTATAAATAATAAAACCCGCAACAAACACCTCCTTGTCCATCTGTCAAACAGATTGGATGAATGACTGCAAACTCACCCTGGGGGTTCTACCCACATCCCTCAAAGGACAATAGAAGTCGTATGTGGAAATAAGAAATTAATCTTGGCTACCCTACAAGGTCCTAAAGCATTAACCTCATAGCCTCCTATGCTCCTATGATTGTTGTGATTCTACTGCACCTGTAAACCCCAAACTCCCTATAAACCCCCCACCCTGCATTACCTTGCCCCAACATACCTCCCCCTGCAAGCCCATTGTGCACCACTCCAACAGTCAAAATCCATGCAAGAAAATGCATTACCTTTCAAAGCTATTTCATCAGGGCACTGACCACTGCTCACCCAGCACTAAGCCATCTCTGACCTCCTTGAACACCACCTAAGTGACTAAGACAGCCATAGAAACAGGCTCCATCACTCTGAATCCTCTTATTTTTATTTATTTATTATTTTTATTTTATTTTACATTTGTTGACCGGGCTAGTCCAGCTGGACACATATCCATTTTCAGCAGAGGCCAAACAGTGTATGACATTAATCAAATAAAAACAGTAAATAAATTCACAGTTTAAGGAACAGAAGTACTATATACAATTTAGCTATTTATGCAGAAAAGAACATATAGAAATAAATAGTTGGGTAAGAAATAAGTAAATAAGTACAGTACAAGAACATGCTAGAAAGAGGTGTGTTAACATAAGATACTAGAGTGACAAAGAGAGATATTAAGATATAAGAGATAGTCCAAATTAGTTGAAAGACAGGTTCTGCTTCTGGATTCCAGTATGCAGGTAGATTATGCAGACATTAAGATTTAGAAATTTTGTGAGAAGACAAGAGTTGTTAGTCTGGGTTAAGACAGGTGCATAGCCAATGTGTTTTAAGGTAGGATTTAAGCCTGATTTTGAATTGTGTAAGTGATGGTAGTGAGGTTAGGTCGCTGGGAAGAGAGTTCCAGGTTTTACCAACGGTGTTAGAAAATAGAGAGTCCTCTGCCTTGTTGTTGGCTATGTGTGTTAGTACTAGCATTTTAGTAGCTAGGTTACTGTAGGGAGTGATAAGGTTGGTATGTGTTACTAGGCTGGTACAGGATTTTATAGGCAATTATTAATTGATTAAGTAGAAGTAGGTTGGGTAACTCTAGCCATCCAAGATTTTTATAATTAATACAGTGGTGGGTCCTAAATGTAGAGCCAGTTGCAAATCTTGCAATATTGTTGTATGAGACTACTAGTTTGTTCATATTAGTTTTTGAGAGGTTAGTATAAATAGGGGAGGCATAGAGGAGGGTAGAGATTAAGTGGGTCTGGGCAATAGTAGATCTAGCTAGTGGGGTAAGAAAGGATTTGATTCTATATAGTGAGCCTAGTTTTTTGTTAACTGTTTTTATGGTATTATGTGGGCCTCAAAGTTAAGGTTATTGTCAATTAGTACTCCTAGGAGTTTTGTGTTAGAGTCAGGGGATATAATAGTTCCATTGTTATAAGTGACAGTGAAGTTGAGAGGTGTGTGTCTATGGGTGGGAGTAAAAAGTAGAAGTTTGGTTTTTTTAGGATAAGACATTGATGTTGTAGCCAATCCTCAACTGTGTTAAACACTTTTTGGGTAAGAGATTGAAGGTCTGCTGGATTTGGGGCTGTGCAGATTAATGTGGAGTCATCAGCATATTGTATTAAGGAGGCCTGAGGAATAACAGTGTACAGGTCATTGATAAAGACAGAGAATAGAAGTGGTCCCAGTATAGAACCTTGGGGGACACCTAGTGAGATGGGGAGATGGGGAGATAGGTTGTTCCCCCACAAGACTGCTTGTTGCCTATTGCTTAAGTAGGATTCAAACCATTGTATAGAAAGAGTATCAAGGGACAGGTTTTTCAGTGTGTTAATGAGAAGTTTGTGGTTAACCATGTCGAAGGCTTTGGAGAGATCAATTTTATTTATACAGTCGGAGAAGGATAAAAGGGCAGTAGTAGTACCGTGAAATGGCCTAAAGCCGTGTTGGCAGTTAGCTAATAAGTTGTTGTCTATAAGGTGTTTTAACAGTTGCATATGAATGCATTTCTCCATGATTTTGGCCAAAGGAGAGAGTATGGCAATAGGTCTGTAATTGCCACTCTTCCGCCTGGTCACCAACCACAGCCCATTCAATTCTACACCTCTGCAGTCTGCAAAAGAAAACAGATTAATCACCTAGCCTTTACCAGAACAGAAACCTTCTCACTATGACCCCCCTTTCTCTGGCTACCTTATGTCCTGTCAGGTATAAGAACCCCAAATGTCATCTCTGATGTAAATCTACCCCAATTTGCTAAGGCGCCACAATTTATATAAGATGGACAAAAACTATGAAGCAAAATCTGTGCAGATGAAAACCACCCGTGACCCCCTTCAAGAAGAAATCAGCAAATGAACAACATGCTGTGTACCCAACCAACCCCACTGCCATCCCAAACACCTGCTCCCACCAACAAGGTCCACCCCTCCATGATCGCAGAACAAAGACCCTCCTACACTCCCCTTATTCCTGTCCTGCACAATACCTGGCTTCCAGCCTAATTGTATCCCACATGCCATAAAAGTGTGTGTGAACACAAATATGTTAGAACTCACCTCTCAATATCCCAGAGCAATAAATGTGGCCAAAACCACCCACCAAGGGGGACAACCTTCAACCATTGCCCCTACAAAACCAAAGCCGAGAGCCCGGCAGATCCCACAGCATCATAAGTGGTAGCCGAACATGCAGTCTGCACTCGTGGCCATCACCACTCTTGCCAAGGCTTCCCAAGTCACAGTTTTACGAAAACATACCCAAACATGAGGACACACATACCTCTCTGCACCGTAAACCTAAAGACATTTTTTGTCATTACACTGTACCTTCAATCTTCAATGACTTGCCACTAATGTGCCAGGACACAGCCATGAAAACTGGACCAACTGTGAAGGTAAGAACAAGTCCTGCCAAGGAAGACAAAGGCAGACCGCTCAATCTCTTAGAAGAAATCTAGAGAAAATCCTACAAAAAACAGGGGGACAAAGCCCCAAAACCTAGACACCTCCCAAACACCTCCACCCTACCCCCATCTGGTCCCAAGTAAACTTGGTCATTTACCTAATCCCTATTTTATTTATTATTATATACTTTTTTTTCTTTGTTTTTATTATATAACCAAAGAAAATCTTAGCTGGTGTGAGGGCTTCAACACTGGTCAGGCTGTAACATGAAGCCGATCACTATACCTCGCAAGCCCGTAGGAAAAGTCAGGACAAGCCCCATCAGTAAACCAAAAGGCCACACTCTCCTCCAATACGATGATCCTATTCCACGTTTCAGAACTGACACTTCACCAACCCACAGCATCCTAACTCAAATAAATCAGGCTGTGCTACCAAATCTAACCTGGAAAAAAAAATTCCAAATGCTGCTCACACAAACTTAGAAAACTGATAGAACAGGTCTCACATCAGCATGAATTTCCTGAAGGGTATGAAGCCAGAAACCATTTTTTTTTTTTTATAAAAATGGATGAAACACAAGTCAAATTCAAGACATTCTGTGAAAATCTGAATGGTTGAGAGGTAAGAAAGCTGAAAACCACCAAAGGCTACCCTTTCCCACTTGCCAATCACAAATTGAGCACTCAACCCTCCCCCCTTGCCTAACACACTCTACATGTTATCAGTTCCGTGCATCAATACTTTTTTTTTTTTTTTTTGTTTTATCCCTTGGCTAACTGAGTTGAGATTCAGAAGTGCATCTTCCATATTAGAATTAAAGTGTATAGTTGAGTATAAGTAAAGGTATGGCCTTCAACAAATCTGCACAAAGCCCGACAAGAGGAGGGAAGCAAGGCACCTAATTATTGACACATTCTACGTACTACTGTCTAACTTAGAAAGTGGCTAGAAGAACAGACTGTGTCAGCACATTTTCTGAAGGCTATAACCAAACTGGAATGCCAATCAGCAAATTAACCTGCTTCCGCCTCCAGAAAAGGTTAATGCCACTATGCACATGTACTGAGAGTGGCTGTTATTCGTAGGAGCTGCGTTACCCAGGAAACAGCATAGATGGTGGCCTCCTAACATCATCGATCCCAGCTGCCAACTAACATGCAACACCAGCAACTATAAGGAAATTTCAATAATGACCAAACTCCTCTGTCTATGTCATCCAGGATGCTTTACTGGAGCAGCCCAAAAGCTAAAGTAAGCAAGAGAAATTTAACCCACATACCTCGATCTCTTGTCTCCAATTGTCCATCACCCTTCACATTAGAACCACCCCCCTGCAAAACATTTTTTTTTAATTTTAGTGGAGAGAAATGCTGCCAGCTATCACCACACCTCACAGAGGCAGACACTATGCAGTCACACTCAGCCCATGAAAAGCCATTCATCTTCACCTGCCAGCTAACCCAAAAGCAAACATGGTAGCGTACCATCACCAATGGCAGAAAATGGGAGGAATGGCAGCACTATCACCACTGAACACTATCCCTACCAATTTTCCCTTTTTTGTTTCATGAAGCAGGCCCATAACTGCTATTCGCCTACCATGTGACACTTCCACACACGTAGAATAGCACCCCCAGTCCTGCATGTGCCCATATTCAGATTCAGCCCTCATCATTTTTTCTTTTTTTTTTAACTTAGATAAACTTATCTGGTCAAGATACAACATACAGTTCCCCTCCGGTCATCCAGTTAAAGCACAGAGGATGTTTCAGCCTTCTAGAGCCTCTGGGTCAAAACCAACAAATCCATCCCAGGATGCAGCTTTGATCAGCCATGCCAGGACCTTAACAGCCTAACATCCATCCAGCACAACTGAGCCTGCAACTGGAGACACCAAGATGTCAAAGTTAACTGAGCATGCAATCTTTAATGGCTGAGACCTCTGCCAGGAATGTACCAGAACAGCCAAACATCAAACTCAAATGGTAAGAACAGCAGCATAAGTGTCTTGCTGAAATGTGTTAGCCCCAGAATACTTGCAATGTGCACAGAACCATGATTACAGAAGTGGCAATGTAACCCATATCTCTCAACCACCTAAACCAAGTAATCTGACAAAGCTATCAGTAAGGGAGGAATAAAGGCCCTATAGTAGGAACTATTTCATGCATCCTCTCCATGCAAACTTAGAAGGTTAGAAATAATAGGTTTTGCTTGACCATGAACTTGAGAAGTATGATGTAATCCCCACTACAACTGGTTTACCACAAGGCAAACTAACTTAAAGGGATGCTATAAAGGGTTTACCTTCATAGCACTGAAACACAGTGGTGCAATTGCTCATATGAGCGAATCATAACCATGAAACCTGAAACAGCAACAGTTGTAAATGTTTGAAAATCAGCAAATCAAAAGCTGATTCACTGATTTTCAAACATTAATGTCGAAAAAAATGACAACACCACCTACTTTATTATTCTAACTCCGAGATCACACTACAGTGGGGAAAGGAACCATTTTCTGATCCCCACTATAGTGCAATCTGCCCCAGACTGTCGAATGTGCAATGAACGAATCTCACTGTGCATTCACTCAATGCACATTTGAACCTTTTTCCATTCGGCATTTGCAAACTTTGCAAGCTGCCTTTCGTAAAATTGCTGTTCGCCCTTGTGCAATACGCACATGTAAAGGTAAACCACTATAAACAGCTTTAATGAGTGCAAAGGCATGTAGAAGTACCGGTGCCCTAATTCTCTGCCTGACATAAACCCAGGCCTTGTGCATCAAACAAAACCCAACCCCACAACCTAACTAAGCCACAACCTAAACCTGCAACCCAAACCACAAAACCCAAGCGTTCAAAGGAGAAAAAGAAAGAAAAATAGTACCACTGCCTCTAGAACTATCTGAGGCCTACCTGCACAAACGAGCACCATCCAGTCATCATGGACGTATCACTTGCAGCAGCGAGTTCACACCAAAATGTGATTCCTTACCCAGCTGGTCTTGCCTAAGCCACTTAGGCCCCTCCCCACCCCTTATCTCATTTTTTCACAATCAACCCTCCTTCTATTTAACCCTTTCATCCCCCCACCCTCTTATCTGTCACTAATATATTTGTCTAACCCCCTACTGAAGATGTCCCTGGACAAATCAGTTTGTTGCCAAACCTCATATATCATCCAGTTTGGTTAGTTGTACTATATTTTGGTTGCTGTAATGATGAAGTCTTCCACAGAATCAACACAGGTTTTTCATTACCTCACAGTGACCACATTTTTTTCAAGTGTGCAGTGAACTCTGACTTGGCTGTGTGGCATAGAGGGATGGAGCCCTTACTCTAACCCAGGGGGCTAGGATTTAATTAATGTTTTCAGCACTGGTGGAACCAGGCAGCAGAAGAAGGAGGACTGAAAGGGCATTGCCCACTGGCTTTTCCATGGGGGGGGGGGGGTTGTGTGCACTCAGGAGAAGTCAATGTGATTGCCTTGGTGGAGACTGGGGAAACCATCACCCCTTTCTTCTCTGTAGCAGCAGGGTTGCTTAGAGGGACTGTGCCATGTTGAAATGGGGGGATGGTCTTTGTTGTCAGCCCACTGCACAACCTTCCTTTAAGCTTTGCTGAGTGCATACAAGGGTTAAGACCAAAGAAGAAAGCAAAACCACCCTTGATGGCTGCTTCAATAATTGTCTCTCCCAGCTGACTCTTGCCCTGATGATGTTTCATGAGCAGAATGGGCTGATGATCAGTACTAAAAAAAAAAAGCCAAAAAGTGTGCATTGACCCATGAAAGAGTCAGAGAGAGAGAGAGAGAATAGTGAAGAAAAATAGTGCAAAATTGCTTTTTTTTCAAAGTTTTTTTTAGTTTGTGTCATTTGCTTTTTATTTGACAAACTAAAACTCATGTCTTGTTCCCAGTTACAAGTAATTGTTGGCTACACAATTGTGGTATAAGTTCAGATGTTTTGGAGAGTTCCATTGGATATGTGTGTGTGTGTGTGTGGGGGGGGGGTTGAGTGGTGGAGTAGAATGATGACCATCAAACAGTATGTACATCAGTCATAAATACTTCCTCAGATGTCAAGTAAAGAGTAGGTGAAAAAAGATGATGGTACCAGTGTGGAGATAAAGATTTAAGAATTCCAAACTATGAGTGAGTTACCACCTGACATACAAGCTTGAAAATGAGGATGCATCAAAGAACTGATAAGATATAACTCAATAAAAATGCATTTACTTACACAGTACTAGTTGCTATATGCCAGGCAATCAGTATTCACTACTGAAACCAGTTAAAATATTAACTGAAAAACAAAAAAAATAAATGTACAACAGGACTTTAAGCTATCAGGCAAACATGGAAAATGTTATTGCCTAGAACCAGAGAAGTATATGAAAGAAAACATGTAATCTTACTGCATTATGCCAGAAGCAACAAAATTCATGAATTGGTCTAAATAAAAGCTCAGTGTCTTGAGCTGGGAACAGAGCTATTCCCCTACACTGATATCAGACAGATATGGGAAGCACTCTCTCAAATAATAACACACTAATAAATGAGATCCCCTTAAGGAAGCCACACTGCTCAATTGCAATGGCACCATATCATTCTCTAAAGAAACGTACAATGTATTAAAAGGCTAAGAAAGTGTGTAAAGATTCACTTCTGTTAGGCCTTCTCGGGTCTGGCCATGTTGATATTTTCCTCTTGCAGCACAGCACTGGAGTAATAGAAATGAGATATTTTCTTGTCTTTAAAAATGAAACATTTTTAATGGAAAGGGATTGTGCACTTTTTTCTGGAATAAATTTTGTGTCTGAGATCCCTATTGTGAAAGGAAGAATGAAGTACACATGGGTGAAAGACAACTTGAGAACAGATCATGTGATCATGACAGCATTCTCAGGTAAAAATGCACAACCTTACAAATCTAAGGTAGAGAATTATGTGAGTAAAGTACAAGGCTGGGACACTAAATAATTATATTCATTATACAACAAAGGAGCCTTTGGGATGTAACGCCTGTTAGGTTTATGCCATGATAGCAAGATGAGGCAGATCATAATATGTGCAGAATTATGTGGAACAAATAGATGAGTTTTGATGCAAGAGAAAGAATTATGACTTTTAACCACAATGATCTTTGCTAGATATATGCCACAGAGCAGGGTTATACATCACAAATGGAGAAAATATGCCATAGTATAAAACAGACCAATAATAATTTTATCATGATCAACAGGATGAAAGAAATTCTAAAATGATATGTTATCTAGGACCAGAAGGCTTTCAATTAGTTTACAGGATGGCAGTAATGAATTAAGGAAGTACCAATGAAAATAAATGAACACTCTAAATTCAATGTTATGACGATGGTAAGAAGTACATTTTTCACTGAAGAGGGGCATGTATGAAAAGTGTGATTGGCAGAAGTGAAGCTGACAAACCAGTATAGAATGCAAACAGACACATTATAGATATTATGTTATAAAATAATGCAAGATATACATCCCTTAGCTAGAATGAATGGAGACAGACAGAACAGCTTTATCAATGAAATATTCATATGAAAATTAATCAGCGTTTTGTCAAGAAAAATTGATGATTCTTTCAAAACAACATAGTGTTTCCTTGCTGTAGTTATCATTTTCTAATATTTACATCAGAATAACTTCTGTGGCACTACAGTGAAGTGTCAGGGAGGATTACGACAGTACGGCAAATATGGCCAGCATGCACAAAGTGAGACATACAAAACCCTTTCTGAAAGATTGTAGTATACTGTGCTTGCAATTTTTACAAAGGGTTGTGCTCTTGCTGTTCACACTGAATCTTTTAACAATGACACACTGATGTGATGTCTAAATCTTAAGTCTGCTTGCAGTGAGTAGTAAATCCTCCTACTTTATGAAGCAGTCTTACTAATTCTGTAATGAACACCTGCAGAACATTCACTTGCAAATGTGCTTTGCTACAAGACCATGTTGCAGTGCATCCTGAATTTCTTAGCATTCCTTCTACACAAAGAAAGCAGCAGAGAGGGTGTGTATCACAGAGGAAAGCTGTAACAGAATAATACTTTTTAATAGGATGATGGAATGCAGATTCATTAGGTAATAATTTGGTTTCATAAAAGAAAAATACAATACATAAAAAGCTTCTTGGGGCTAAATGAGGTTAAAAGCAATTTTACAGCTCCCATTGCAAGTTGCTGGAGCATGTTATTTCTTTTTAAGTTGCTCACTCATTTCTGAATAACTTTCACAACACTCCAGACACCACAGTATGACAGTTAAACCAAGGAGCATCGGATGCAGTGGAATTGCTCTACAAGCAACCTTGCCAAGGGCCCTTTAGCTGCACAAAGCTGGCTCTATCTTTATATATTGAGTGAGCTAAATCAATGTTAAATGCTTGGTTCTTTTCACAGGACAATGACCAGGACCTAAGCTGCGTCCTTCCTTTTCTGATTGACACTTGAAACGTTGAGCTGGAATCAGCCAGAGGCACTGCTATACGCTTGAAGCCTCTGCTGGGGATAACAACTGGTGACATCTGCAGAAAGGCCTACAAAAGGCAGTTGAAAGCAATGTTTGTTGCCATCCCCTCTTAGATCTTTTCGCTTTCATGGAACTCCTTCCTTGCTTTAATATTATGATTCAGCACCTGGCTTCTTTTGAACCTGGCTTTAAATTTCAAAAGCTGAGGTGGTATTAACAAACATGAAACAGAAAAAGTGGCAGTAGTTTGATTTGCTGTTGTCGTCTTATCAAGGTTTTTTTCTGTCACCAGCTGCCACTTTCTGTCATCTTTGGAACCATTATCATTTTACTAAAATCTAAAAGACTCTATTTAATAAGAGCTTTGAAAATCACTAGTTTTGTAATGTAAACTGTACTGGGGATATCTGACTAAAGAATAGAAACTGAAGATGCCCTCCTATATGCACACACATTAAAATACATACTCACCCCCCCACACACACACACACACCAAATGACAAAAGAGAAGAGTGTAAAACACTCTAAGATGACCTTGATTTTATTTTTAGTTGTCAAATATCAAACCAAAGACATCAAATATTTCTTTGACATTAAATATTGCTTTGTAGTAAGCTAATTTAAGTTTAACTTTTTATTATCAGAACCTTCATTAAAAGTGCTGACATCTCAGTCACATGCATGATATGCTTATATACAACTCTGCAGATCTATGACTAAATTCATTTGCAGATGTCTGCTGCCATCATGTAAGACCGAATATCCTTTGAAGATGTATTTATTATTCAATATTCTTGTTACCCTTGCTGATGTTAAACAAATAATCATCCTCTTTTCTTAACAGCTCATTTCAGAAGTATTAAAAATGTTTTAACAGGTACCAAAGGCATTTTTAGTGTGTGTGTGTGCATGGCACGTGTGCTCGCATGTGTGTGTGTGTGTGTGTGTGCGTGTGTGTGTGTGTGTGTGTGTGTGTGTGTGTGTGTGCGTGTGTGTGTGTAACTGCACCCATGACTGACCTGCTGAGCTACATGAGTTTTCAATCTTCAGTTTTGAAGTAGAGAGTGACATTTCCTCTAAAGAGCTAGTTGTTACACTAGTATTCTTTCATATAATCAGTCGTCTATATTTATTTACAGGTGAAATAGTTCGACTTTGGTGAGGAAGACAGCACTTGTTGGATGTTAGTAGGTGGGTAATACCGACAGGTGATTCATACATGTGGTCAGGTCAAAGGTTGTTTTCAGGACTACATATCTGTAATGCATCTATTTACACATGCATTTAATTTTTATTTCAGGTGTTTTCATCTGACTTAGTTTAAATTGCTTAGGTAATTTGATATCTTATGTGAAATAGTAGTTTATTCCATGAAATGACTGAAATGTCGGTGTGTTAAACATAACAGCATTATGACTTTGCTGACTGTGACTTCACTCTGCTCATGAATAGCCATTCAGCTGACATTGATATTAACTGTAAAGTCACAGTCAGTAAGGTGCCAGAGATAAATATGTAATATATTAGCAGCCAGACTGAGTCAACCCACAGCTTTGACAGAAAATGAATAACTTAAAAAAATTCTAGGGAACAAAAGATGATGCAGTTATTTCAAAGTTAATGTTGACATGACCTGTATGCTTTATTAATCTATGTGCACTGTTCAATCCCACTTTTTAAGCAATATCCTTAAGTGGAAAAAAGTGGTTGAAAGATTTGTAATTTGATCTTTTTCTACTAAAATCATGTGTTCCGTCTCTCTCTCTCTCTCTTTCATTTAGATCTTCTGTTCCATGTTTTCACTTGTACCATACAGAGCTGCTGTTTTGGGTCCAAAGCTGAGAAATAATTATACTTTTATTTACGTTGCACATAATAAACAACCACCTTTAAAGGAAGAAAATGTTACAACAAGGTGGTATAGTGCCACAGTGGTAAAAAATGCTTCTTTTGAGCTTTAAGTGCTAGAGTTCAATCCTGACCTCGGGATCTGTCTAGCTGGACGTTGTTTATGCACATTTTAAAAATATATGCTGTCAGGGTTGATAGAATACTTTAATACTATGGTGCCTATATTTATATTCTAGACCTTTTATTTCCAGATCCCTTGAACCAATATAGACAATAAATAGAGTGAAGAAAAAAAAACAAGGAAATAAATAAGGCAAACTTTATCATTATAGTTTCATATTAAATATATTTTATGGGTGCGGTACCACTCACAGCATAAAGCAAATTAAAACACTTTCATGCCATTCAACCAGTTAGTGTCAGTGGTGCAACTTGGTCAACATATGATAAATAAAATAAATGTCAGCATCTTAAGGCCACTGTGAAAATCAAATGAAATCAAAAAGAAATTGAAGGACTCTGTGTACATCATCCCTGAATACAGAGAAACAAAACTTTGAAAGGGCAGGAAAATGTTCTGGCATATCTACCCATTGCCACTGAATGATGGCATGCAGGCCAAAAATGATGGTGAAATGTATACATTATTTTCTTTATATTAAAAACAAATAGCTAGTTAAAGTAAAATATAATGTTTTACTCCCTTAACTCTTCCATCAACAGCCTAAGGTCACCAGATGTTGCAGATGTTGCACAGAAGTAGCTCAGTGGTTAGATCTCTGTTTGATGTCTCCAGGGTTCAAGCCTGACCTCAGGTTATTGTTTGTGTACAGTCTGTATGCTTTTCCAGGGTCATGTTGCATGACCGCCTGGGGCAAATAAAGAGAACACTAATGAATGATTTACTCAGAGGGTGCATTTGGCTAGGCTGTTAACCATCTTAATGAATGACTGCCCAGTGTCCCCATATAAATCTAAGAAATGAAAGATAAATTTTATCTTTGACTTAAATTCTCATTTCCACTTACAAATTGTCCTCTGTTGTCAAGAACTGTTTGAACCTATCTTCCCCAGAAATGTGGTGATTTCAGAACTATACAAATTAGTGTTAATAGACACATTTAACATAAATAAAAATGACTATTGATGCAATTATTTTTCTTGTACTGCAGATGAAGGCCATGTTATATTAAGGCTTAAGCGTCAGACTAAAAACAGATTATTAAAACTTTTATTAATTTTTGAAGGCTCAGTAAGTGTCTGATGTGGTATTATAGGTTGTTGTATGACTGGTCGTCTAATACAGTATAAGCTCCCTAAGGACGATAGATAATATAACCATTAAATATTTGTTTAATTGGAAGTTAGTCTTGTCTGCTTGATTCAGATAAATGCTGCTTTATGTGAATATTTTCTGACATGATTTACCTTTTCTGCAATGAGAGATGTATATTTCCTTTCAACTGGTTTATGTGGCCACACAGATCATGCCTAAATATGAGTCTAATTTTTCTAAAGAACTCAACTAGTAAACAAAAGCAAAGGTTGTGATAATAGAGAATTGCCTTTCCTATGTAAAGTCGAGTAATTATTCCCTGCATATTCACTACCACTATTAGGGACGGTGCTGTTGTGCAATCTGTTAGCTATTTAAGATTACCTCAGCAGCATATACAAAATCAATAGTGCACTTCAAAGTCCTTTTCAACATAAAATTATTAATTTACAAACACTCCGTCATGCCTTCTCCTCCACTATCTCTCCCATTTTGACTTGAATGAATGAGCTGTATTTATGATCACTATCATACATTTAGCTATGTCATCCCCATTGAGAACAACTGAGAATATGTCCATTCTTACTCATTCCACATGCATGGGGATAGCAAGTATTTAGCACGATTGTTTTTCAGTCATACAGTAAATTTCCCAACTCTTCAAATCACAGGACAAAAGAGGAGAGAAAGTAAATGAGAGGTGAATGCGGGCTAAATGTTGGAAGTTTCATTAATAAAACTAGTGACAAGGGAGACTGCTAAAGCATGCTTTGAAGATCCAAAATGCTGACCACAAATTCCAAGACATATCTCTTTTCCCTGTTGCAGACTTGGATTCCAAGACATATCTCTTTTCCCTGTTGCAGATTTGGATTCCAAGACATATCTCTTTTCCCTGTTGCAGATTTGGGATAGATGTCAGTGTCACAATAGTTAAAGGTCAGAAGCCAAGAAATCCAGTGCAGACTAGAAACTATAAATACAGTAATTAAGATTGGTATCAACAAATATTATAGGAATCCCCACCTGTTGTCTTTTTCCCTGAAGAGCATGAGGATTTCATGACAGAACTCTTAACATATAACAAAAATCAATAAAAACATAATCCTTATAGAAATTCTGGCTATACAATTTATTTATTTTACATTTGTTGACTGGGATAGTCTGACTGGATACATGTCCATTTTCAGTGGAGGCCCAGGGGAGAAAAGCTCCAAGGAATAACAAATCCAACACAACATGTCACATATTACAAATTACAAATCGATTATTTACAGAGATTAGATGGGCAGACAATACAAATTACATCTAGAATATTTACAGTGATTAGAAGAGCAAACATTATAACAGTTCCTCGGGTAAAGTTATTCAGAGAGTGAAAACTGGATTAAATTACATAGTAGGCTACATAGCATATTTACACATAAGTAATACGGATTCACTTTATAATCCTGAAATTCTGAAATATATATAAACCGTTCAGCATTACATAACCATGTCCGTATGTTAACTAATAAAGAGAATCAAAGTCATTTGGAATAAACTTTCCAAAATCCATTTACGGACGACAATATCTTAGAAACCAAACTGACAAGCTAAGGTGTTTCTGCTCTCATCCCATGGTTATATCCTCTGTCATTAATACTGATAAGAAAACATCTTTAATCTAAGAAAAGCCTCATCATAAATAAAGTATCCTTACAACATTTTATCAGGGAAACTATGATGCAAAAATGACATATGAAAATGTAGTGTGATGCACTTCTCAATGATCCATATCGAATTTCAGTATCTCGAGACTATAAAGCCAAAAACTCACAAACCCAAAACCTCAAAACTGCGAAATTTAAAACCACGAACGTCACAAAAACAATACACCACACAAACACAAATACACCTACCTCCCGACACTACAACAAACAAAACCAACACACACAGACACAACAAAACTAACACACACATATAACCTTGCTATAAGCAGGGGGCAAGCCCCCCTGCATCCCCATGTGAGTGGATGCGCCCCCCACACCCCTCTTCTTATATATACTAACTCCGAAGTCGCACTAAAAACTGGAAGACAGCAAACCCACTACCACACATTCTACACCCTCCTTACACAAACACACATCATATACATACAAATACGACCACTTTCAACACTTACACACTCCCACTCTTACCTACCTACCTTAAATTACACTTAATACTCCCCAACACACTCACACACACAAACACTCCTCAAAACCCTTAAAAAACTTTACACTTACCTAATGCACCATCACCACTGCAGGTTCGAGATTTCTGTATTCGACATTCTGAACATTCATGCAACTGCAGATTCGATGACTTGATCTCGAGATACTGAAATTTGATATTTCACTATTTCTACATTCCAAAGTGAATCTATATATATATATCTATATATATATATATATATATATATATCTATATATATATATATATATATATATATATATATATATATATATATATATATAAATGCATGTCAGACTATATAGCTCTCTCTCTCTCTATATATATATATATATATATATATATATATATATATATATATATATATATATATATATATATATATATATATATATATATACATACATACATCTTCTGCACTTGCAATGCAGGAAAATTAAAATGAAAAAGTACAACAGAAATGTACAAGAAGTATGATTTTGGTTTAAAACCTTAAGTATGCAGATAGATATAAACAACTGAGGTTATACGTAATTCTTTGCCATTATATTTATGACAAACTTATACTTGCATGGAAAGTGTTTCATGATCCAATACCTCAGGCTCTGTTAGACCTAAAAATATATGGGTCTATATCACTTACATGAAATGGACACCTCTCCATCAACCCCAATACAGCAAACAGCTGTTTATCAAATGTTCACATCAGTGAATGTTTTTCCCAGGGCAAAGAGTTAGCTGTCCAACATCTGTAAATTGCCCTTTTCCCCTCTGTTGTGCAATCTTGGAGTATATTTAAGTAAAGAGGTGTGATGGACATATCCCCCACTTTGGTGGGTCGATATACTGCAGTGTGTGTATTGCTCAACATGTTGGACGGCTAACTCTTTTTCCTGGGAAAAGTTTCGCTGGCGTGTAGGTTTGATGAAAGGACCATTTGCTGTACTGAGGTCGATGGATAGGTGTTCAAGTACTTGTGTTTTCGTGTAAGCGATATAGACCCAAAATATACAACAGTAACATGACACACAGACATAATGACTTGAAATCCAGTTTATGTCATATGAGAACTAAATTACACCACTCTGTTTTAACACAATGAATGATAATATTATGGAACAAACTTGCAGCAGAAATTAGAAGCAGTAAGAATATTGAGTCCTTTAAGAACAGTCTGCACCTTTGGGCTGAAGAAAGAGCATATGATCCTGCTATTCTGGGATCTGCCTTCTTAGACAGACACCTGACCTGAATGATGTGACACAAGTTATGAACTTATTACACTGATTTGCAAAATTTGGAACATGCTTCCTCCTGCAATCAGAATAAGTAATTTAACTGAAATAACACTGATATGTATGTGGGATGTAAAAAATATCAACCCTAGGTTAATGCCGTCAAGGTTCTTGAATGCCAGTAGGATAATAAAACCTAGGATTCTATGAACCTCTCTGTCTTAGGATAACAACTAGTGTCTTTGTTATTATAACACATTTTCAATTCATGAGTTTAAGAAAAGGATGTGCCGAACTGTTTTAGTTAACGTTGATCCCTGTTTTCAACATGCTGTATTTTTCTTGATGGTTTCACAAACTCTTAATGAAAATTTTAGGAAGTTATAGCAAGACACAAAAGTCCACTATTAAAAGTTGGTATCTGTTTACTTTGCACAACTTATGAAATAAAATGGTTTGTAATTACTATTTTTCTTCTCTCTTTCCTTGTAGGTGCTTTTATGATAAACTGAGGAGAAAAAAGGCAGACAGGAGAGAAATTTAACAAGTTCAAGTAGAGATTTATCTAGTTTATATTCAATATATCCTGTCAGTGTAGAATGCAACATGAACCTTTTTTTTGTAAATCAATGTGACTATAACGTACATGCCACATACTCTAAGATGATTTCTGCACCTGTACAGTATAATATTTCTAGATGTATTTTCATAAAGTATAAGAAAACTTGAAGTGAACTATTGCTGAAGTGCAATGAAAGACTTGATATCACAAGCACTGTTACAATGGCTAGAGAAAACGTGAAGTAAACTCTTGCTAAAGGAAATAAAAGAAGACCTCTCAGTTGTCCCCATTTAGGTTGAATCTTCCTGTTTTCAGGCCTGATTTACCCCTGCATATAATGTTCCTGTTTTTGGAGTTATGCCCCTATTTTCAGGCTTGATTTACCCATGCAAATGATGTTCCTGTTTTTGGAGGAATGCCCTTATGTCAGGCTTGATTTACCCCTGCACATGATGTTACTATTTTGGGAATTAATCCCCTATTTTCAGGAAAATAACGCAAACCAGTGATGAACTCCACGAAAAAATAGTAGAGAAAGCAAACCCAGTTAATAATCTGTGTTGAAATAAGGTAGAAACAAGTTGCAGAAGACTTCAATTCACACCAAACTGCTATAGGACAGCGATTTATTAAAAATATCTTAGCACTTTCACAGTGATAAACATTGCTTCAGCAGACAAACCTACATATTCAACAGCCAGTTATATACACAATTCTAAAACACAATAAACCAATTTCAACTAACAACCACTTTAAAAACACTCCCCCTCATCAAGAAGCATAAAAACTTAAAGTAAAATCTTATTGCATTGCTCTAAAGCATAGCCCCCATCACTTCAGCTTCCTGGATTTCAAAACAGGTTTCAATGGGACTGAATCAGTCAGTCCAAGCCCACGATGAGTCCCCAGCCTCAGAATCCACTGCAGTTCAATATTCTCAGTTCTATTTGTCAGATCACCCATTCTGACATTCTCTTTCAAAACATGTAAAACTTGAAAAGAAAAAACATGCTCTTCTCCTGCAAATAATGTATGCTTAGCCAAAGCACTGAATTCAAAGCCTTCTCTAGTGCAATATAGATGATCCCTTATCTGCTCCCTTAACCTACAGTTAGTTTTCCCTACATAGAACTTGAAGCAGATTTTACAGTGTGCTACATAAATAACATTCTTTGTGTTACAGTCAGCTGAAGCTCTCAACTGCCATAGGGAACCTGTTCCTGGGTGCTTGAAAAAACGTGATTCATCTATAATTCCATAGAAAGCACATGCTTCACATTTCTTAGTGGCCATGGGGCTCCTAACAGGTGGATCATGATTTTTTTGGGTAACAAAGCCTTTGCTTCAATGGCCTCATATTTTTTATAAACAAACCTAGGGTGCAAGCCCACAAGTCCTGCAGCCCTCCCATCAACCAGTAAAATATGCCAATTGTTCTGTACAATGCCTCTCACCTTATTATCATCACTGGTGTAAGACAATACAACTGGAACATTAGTATTTCCCCTTCGTGTATCCACCCTTTGCACCATATCACCAGAAAAATATGGTTTAGCACTGCCATTCCTTTCATTATTAACCTTATCATATGCATATTAACCTCAGCCAGGGTGTAATCACTAGTCATTAATTCATTTATCAAATGTTCCAAGTCATTTTCATAATCCTGATTCTCATACGACAAATGTAATACCCTCATTGCTTGACCCTTTACATTATTAGGAAAGATATATTGTGGATGCCTATAGCCCTGTGCAGGAATGCTGGGCAATAACATTACTTTCTTTGCATCTTGTTTCTGCCTTGCTTCAACATGGATTATTAACTGGGTTTAATGTTTACCCTATGTTCAGGCTTGATTTACCCCTGCACATAATGTTCCTGTTTTTGGAGTTCTGTCCCTATATTCAGGCTTTATATACCACTGCACACGATCTTACTATTTTTGGAGTTATGCCCCTGTTTTCAGGCCTGATTTACTCCTGCACTTGATGTTCCTACTTTTGGAGTTATTCCCCTATTTTCAGGCCTGATTTTCTCCTGCCCATGATGTTCTACTTTTGGAGTTATTACCCTATTTTCAGGCCTGATTTACCCCTGCCCATGATGTTCTACTTTTGGAGTTATTCCCCTATTTTCAGGCCTAACTTACCCCTGCATATGTTCTTCCTACTTTTGGAGTTATTATCCTATTTTCAGGCTTGATTTACCCCTGTACATAATGTTCCTATTTTTGGAGTTCTGTCCCTATATTCAGGCTTTATTTACCCCTGCATATGTTGTTCCTACTTTTGTAGTTATTCCCCTATTTTCAGGCTTGATTTACCCCTTCTCACAATCTTCTGAATTCCCCCGATCATGCTCAATTTTTTAAAATAACCAAGCAGAAACTTCACAATGTGGAAGGGTGAAGTTCACTCCTTGAAATATGTTATGCAGTTAGTTCACTAATAAAATGCAAACTTTAAAATACGTACTACAGAATAATAAAATAGACAGTAGTCCACAGCTGAGTTAAAAATGGAATATCCTTTATTGAAACACACAAACAAGTGATCCTAGTTGAGTATAATGAAAAGCATTACAAACATTTATTATTTATATATAATCAGGTTATTTGGAGCAAGGCAGTGGTTATAGAGGGTGGCTCTGTTAAGAGCAATAAAAGCATTAAACTCATTCCTTTACATTCCTACTACTCAGAAAAACATACTGCATGACCAACATGCTAGTAGCACAAATAATTTAAAGAAAGAGGACACACATCTTATATGTCCCCTTTTTAGAAGCAAAAATAAATGACATTATGTGGCAGAATTAGAATTTAGTAATACAGTTCATAAAACTCCACACATTTTACAATCTCTTCAATGATATGCTTACATTTTTCCATCATTTTTGTTACTCTGTTTTTAAAAATATGTTTTTGGAGAGTATCCCAAAGTGCTACTAAAAGCAGGAAGAACTGTGTCCTATTGGGTTTTCTGTTTTTATGCTAATTATCTATCCAGAATTATTTGCTGGATGTTCCTACTTTTTAACGTCCTTTGTTCATGTTTTCAATGTCTGCTTGAAAGACTTGTTATGTATATGTGTTTGTACAACAGCAGAGTTTATAAATGGGTTTGATTGAGTGCCATAGGTTCAAGATGATTATTAAAAAACATTTTCAGTGAAAACATCCTGCTAGTAGCTAACTAAAATGCTTTTCATCACAGTCAAACATCAGAATTGCATGCAATATGTAATAATTTCGTGGTCTGGGCATGATATGCAGGAAGGAACAGATCATTAGTGCAGATGCAGTGAGCAGAGCAGCCATATCACAGTGCTTATCTCCCACTCTGAGTTCATAACTATTGCTGTCTGTATTACATCTGTATGGATTCTACATGTCTTGGGTGGATTTTATTCAGGTGCTCTGGTTTCCTCCAACACACTAAAAGCATAACACAGATGAACTAATGTTTTTTTCAAGTCTGCCTGCAGATAACCATGCTATGTATATTATGTGTGTTTCCATGTGTGGCATGTGTGGTGTGTGTGTGTGTGTGTGTGTGTGTGTGTGTGTGTGTGTGTGTGTGTGTGTGTGCGGGCACGTGTGTGCATGTGTGTGTATATGCATACACATCTGTGTGTGTCTGTGTGGGTGTATGTGTATCTATTTTGTGACAGACCTGGCTTGTCTGGGGCAGTGCCAACATGTGTGTGTGTGTGTGTGTGTGTGTGTGTGTGTGTGTGTGTGTGTGTGTGTGTGTGTGTGTGTGTGTGTGTGTGTGTGTGCATCTGTGTCTGTCTGTGTGTGTGTGTCTGCGTGCATATGTGTGTGTCTATTTTGTGACAGACCTGGCTTGCCTGGGGCAGTACCAGCATGTATGTGTGTGTGTGTGTGTGTGTGTGTGTGTGTGTGTGTGTGTGTGTGTGTGTGTGTGTGTGTGTATGTGTGTGTGTGTGTTGTGTTTAAATAATAACATTTGTTGATGCATACATAAATCTAATGGGTAGCATACAATGCATCACATAGCATCATAGGATCATAGATGGTTACTAGACTAATGGCACTAGAGCCTTTTTAAGCCTAGCCATTTATGCCCCAATTTTCCCATTTATCACTGCTCATGGGCTAGAATGACCTTGGTGTATGCCTGTGACTTGGGTGATCTACAAACTGCCCCTGTTCATATGGGCAACAGACTACAAGCCAGGGGGGAATTGGTGATTTCCCATCCATTGGTTCAAATTATATTTGAACAGGCTTAGGGAAGAGCTCTGTTTCACAAAAATGGGGAGTCTGTTCCATAGAAGGGGTAATCTCTGAGATATTCCTGTCCCTCCAACATGTTTTGTTTATGTCACAGACAAGGTTTTGATCATTTGATTGGGGAAATTCTAGTGCTGTTTGTATTGCAACTGTGTCCCGGAGGATATCTACATGTTTGGAGGAGTCAGTGATTGCAGCCAGCTTGCAGTCATCAGCAAATTTGGTCAGTAAAAGGTCCTCTACATTTGCTTTGACTTCAAAGAAGTATATTCAAAACAGGAGAGGTCCCAGTACCAGGCCTCGTGAGACACCATTAGTAACAGGCCTCTTGGTGGAGGTGGATTCCCTCATCCTAATTTCATGTGTCCTGTCTGTGAGCCATATGGGTAAACATTGGGTGACATAGGGATTTATGCCTAAATATGTGAGTCTGTCTATAATACCCTGGTGAGCTGTTAAGTCAAATGTCTTTGCCAGGTCCAGGTAGGCAGTATGTACCATTATGACATTGTCCATGGCTTTAATAACGTTCTTGAAGACGTCCACCAAGTTTAGTAGGCATGACCTGCACTCGATGAAAATGAACTGGAATGAATTTGAAGATTTCCAATATCTTTATTTATCAGGTCTACAATAGTTCTTTCCATAGCTTTACATATAATACTAGTCAAACGTATGGCTCTGTAGTTACTTGGTTCTGTTGACTGTCCACCTTTGTATAGAAGGATGACCTTTGTAGCCCTCAAATCCCTAGGGACAGAGCCTAGTGGGACTGACAAGTCATATTTCAAGCTACTTAGTAGGCCTCCTGGGATATTATCAGGACCCACTGATATAGCATTTTTAGCTCTGGAGAGTGTAGTGAGGATATGCTCTTTAGTGATAGTTCCTGGGAGTGATGGTGGGGTGAAATCGGAGTTAAATTTACCAAACAGCAAGTCTGTCTTATGGGCTTAGAGACTGAGGCATTGTGAGATATGATTGTATGCATCCTGCAGGGTGCTATCTTTTTAGAGTGTTTGAGTGGTTGCTGAGGGCAGTATATGGGACGCCTACCTTTGGGTAGAGTACATTTAAGAGCCTTAGCATATGCAAGTTTATATCTGATCTGTAGTAGTTGTAGTGTGTGTGTGTGTGTGTGTGTGTGTGTGTGTGTGTGTGTGTGTGTGTGTGTGTGTGTGTGTGTGCACGTGTGTGTGCGTGTGTGTGTGTGTGTGTGTGTGTGTGTGTGTGTGTGTGTGTGTGTGTGTGTGTGTGTGTGTGAGTGTGTGTGTGTGCATGTGTGTGCGTGTGTGTGTGTGTGTGTGTGTGTGTGTGTGTGTGTGTGTGTGTGTGTGTGTGTGTGTGTGTGTGTGTGTGTGTGTGTGTGTGTGTGTGTTACTGACAACTAGTTTGGTAACAACAGTGTCTGTATGGGAGAGCTTTGCCTCCTTAGACATAGTGTAGTTACATCTCTTGCATACTATGTCAGTCTGCTTAAGAATAAGGTGGTTGTCAGCAAACATGAGACAATTACTACATTGCCACAGGATGCCCATTTCCACTAGGCTGGCTACAGGGACAGTAGGAAAGAGCACATCAATGGCTGTGGATCCTCCTTTCTGTGATCTAGAAAGGTAGTGCAATCAGGGTTTGGATTTGTTTGGCTGGGGAAGAGGTCTAATATTGACCTAAAATAATACTCTTGGGGTAATGCTTCTCAGCAGGCAAACTAGCTGCTCTACACTCAGCTAGAAACTTGAGAAAAATAGTCATAGAACATCTAGTCCCACCTCTCTGTCTTAGGTGTGTAAGTGGCTTCATAGGGTCTTGAGCCTCCTCCCCACTCAGTCTAAAACTGACCCTGATCACAGGAAAAGCACAGAAATCACTATATTTTGTCTGGGACTGGGGATTCTGTGGTCATTATTTCTTTAATTTTCCTCACAGTCAAACTTCAGAGATGTGAAAAGAACACCGCTAAAGCTTCTATGTGTACTGGGGATAGCATGGTCATTGTCAATATAGCTTTTCTGCGACCAATGCACTGTCTAGGAGCAACAAGTTAGAATGCATTACTGTGGGAGTTTTTCTTTCCACTTTCCTTGCAATTCAGATCAGAAATGTATATAGGTGGCTATATTCTAGTGGTGTAGTGGCAGGCAAAAGGAAATATACTGCAAATTTACATCTGAATGCAATAGTTTGGAATATGTTGTATTCTAGTTGTTCTTTTACTTTCATTGAACTTTGACTTCAAAGGGATGCACAGAAGGTTCCTGGCTTTTTGGGTTGGGTCTGAAGAGGCATTCTGTGTATGACAGCAGCAACATGAACTATATGACTACAGTCATTCATCATTTCATTTTCATTACAATGTAACACAGTGTGACTATAAGCTTGGCGGGGGGGCAGGGGGCATAGGGAAGAATGTAGTTATTAAAGACATGATGTATGTACACTGCTTAGCATTGTCTTTTCAGTTTATGGGGAACAATTGCTCATTTTATTTGTAAATCATTATGTCACCAGCCTTCAACATTAAGCCTTGGAGAAAACTTCTCTCTTAAAGGGTTGGGAGGGTGTCTTAATGGCTAAGGTGCTTGCCTTCCAAACGCAAAGTGCAGGGTTTGAGTCTCACAAAGGATAATTGGCTAAGCTCACAAGGGCAGTTAGCTTAATACTAAACTATGAGCCTATTTGAGAGAAAACAAAGATTTTTTTCTTTAGTCTTGATTATTTATTCAGGAGATGTTTGGACTAAAGTTTATAGAAAAAAGCTCTAAAATGCACCTCAGTGCATTTAGAATCCCATTGTTTTTGTGGGCTGCTAGACCCTTGACCTCCAACTTAATTAAATTCTTTACTACAGTTATTATCTACAATATTTGTCAGTTAAGATGTGTTGAATAGATGCAAGAAAAAGCTGACAAGTAAGACAAATATGTGAGAAAACAGAACAAACTAAAACAAAAGTACTCTGGATAGTATGAGGATGCAAAGATGGGAGGAAAACAGGACCACTGGGGCATGTGTCAGGATGGCAGTAGACAGTGAGGTGGGGAGTTTAATGGAATCCTTTGGCTAGTGCAGTATTTCATCTAAGACCATCACTGTATATGGCTTTTAAAAACATAACTTGCTAAAATGGGTGTGGCTATTCTTTGGCAAGGAAGTATTGTAATTATGTGTGGAGTATTGCCTATTGTCAGATAATCAAATGATGCAAAGGTGGCAACAATCGTGTGTGCATGTGTTTGTGTGTGTGTGTGTGTGTGTGTGTGTGTGTGTGTGTGTGTGTGTGTGTGTGTGTGTGTGTGTATGTGTGCGTATATATATATATATATATATATATATATATATATATATATATATATCTATATATACCTGTGTGATAACACGAGCATGTATGTATATTTGGGGAGGAAATATGCAGGTGTCCTGCTGTGTATTTGTGTACAGGAATGTGTGCAGTTGTGATCTCTTATAAAAAGCTTGTCATAGGTTTGTAGGTAGTTACTGGGCTATTAACCCAAAGGTCTTTATAAGCCTAGCCATGCATACCTAATATAATACTAGAGAAACCCAATATGAAGGATCTTGCCAATACTAGAAATCTTAGTTAGCAACAACTGCCCATATCTAGAGGAGTCATAGGTGAAATCCCCATCAGGAATTTACAATTTCTAATCCAGTCATCTAGGCTATGCTTAAAAAGGGTCATAGAGGGGCTCTGTTTGATGTGAATTGGTAGCCTGTTCCGGAGGAGTAGCAGCTTCTGAGAGATATATCTGTCTCTCCTGCAGTTCCTATTTATGTCACAGGCCAGGTTAAGGCCCCTGGAGTGGATGATCATTGTCCCATTTGACTTGTGAATGTGCAGCATTTCCATTAGGTTTGGATCCAAGATTGCTCTGTAGGCCAGGCACAAGTCTCCTCTAAGAAGTCTGTACATTAATGAATGCACTGACAGTAACTTTGGTCTGTCAATGTATGACGTGCTGGAGCCCCTGAATTTACTTGGTTAGAAATCTCTGAGGTCTCTCAAGTTGCTGCAGGTGCCTGGTAAGGTACACACCAAAGGGAACATTGTACTTAATTATTGGCCTGATGATGGTCAAGTACAGGGGAGTTATGACCTCTTTCACTCTTGAGGCACAATGCCTTTTCTAATGAGGTGGGCAAATGTAGAATGCTTTCTTTACCACAGTAGACACATGGTGGTTAAAGTTTAGACTAATGTCAACATGTGTTCCCAAGTCAGTTACTACTGAGTTGTTACTTAGGGTATTATTATTTATATGGTAGTCTACAGGGAGATCATTTTTACCGAAGGGGATGATAATGCATTTTTAGCACTGAGTTTGAGTCCATGTTTTTAGCACCAGTCATTGGTTTGTGTAGGTCCCTCCTGAAGTATATTGACATTGTTTGGGGATTCAATGATTGCACCTAATTTGCAATCATCAGCAGCAGCTCCTCTGTTTTGGCCTGAACTTCTGAGAAGTACATTCCAAACAATATGGGGCCCAGCACTTACCCCTGTGGCACCCCACTGGTGACAGTTCTGCTGGTTGAGGTAAAGTCTCCAACTTTGACTGAGTGTTATCTGTTGATGAGCCAGTTAGCAATCCACCTGAAGACTTAAGGGGGGTTTATAAGAGAGGAGAGTGATGAAATGTGTGTGTGTGTGGGATTGGCCTCAAGGCCTTGGCTTTAAAAAATACAGAACCCATCTGTTTGTCCAGCACTGAAAATTCTACACAACTATCTTCCTAGTCATCATTACAATCCAATGACCAAAAACTCTGGTCTGTCCACAAACCCATCAAAGCTGCACAGATTTGCCTTTGTCTATGGCTTTGGTGATGTTATCAAAGAAGTCCACCAGGTTTATCAGGCATGACCTGCCTTTGACAAAACCAAACTGTATCGGATTAAGGGTTTGGAGATCATCTATATCCTTATTTATAAGGTCCATGATGATTCATTCCATGGTCTTACAGATAAGGCTGGTTAAACTTATGAGTCTGTAGTTCCCAGGGTCTGTTGCTGTACTCCCTTTATGAAGGGGGACGATGGTTGTTACTTTCCATTCTGTTGGGACAAAACCAGTACTTAGGTAATATTTGAAGAGAGGACCTAATGGGGTTGCTAACTCATGTTTTTGACCATTTAAAATGCAACCTGGGATGCCATCCATTCCCATAGAGGCTGTGTTTTTGGCCTTGATGAGACCATTAATGACTTGCTTTTTGGAGATGCAAGGTGGGGGAGATGCAGTAGGAATGTTTAATGGAATGTTTAGTGGGGGGGGGTGAAATTTTCAACAAACCTGTCAGCTAACATGTTAGCTATTTTCACAGGATTAGTGTGTGTGTGTGTGATGCCATCCACAGGTAGATCAGCACATGCCTGGGTCCTACGTTTTAGGTTACAGATATAGCTGAAGAATGCCTTATGGTTATCCTTAGCTATGGTTGCTAAATTTTTTTCAAAGTTGTCCTTAGAGGATTTTACAAGTTGTCTTATTTGTTTGTTCAAGCAGATGAGGGTGTTCTTCCAGTGCTGAAACTCTCTTTTTTATTCTTATACAGCAACTTCCTCCTCTTGTTGTATAACTTTTTAATGCTAGATGTCCAGCAGGGAGGCTTGTTTTTCTTTAGGATCTTGTTTTGATCCTAACAGGTACAGCAGTGTCAATACAGCTGTATGTGTTTGTACAGGGCATTTATGAATACTTTAGTATAGCTGTCAATGCCAGCTGTAGGAACAGGAGCTTGGAAATTATTTATGCCATCCCTTAGGAGTGTATAATTAGCTTTGCTGAAAAGTTTTAGCCTGATTTCACCTAAGAGGGGTTCAGGTGTTACAGCTACTTCAAATGTGACTGATTTGTGATCAGATTTAACCAGTGAGCATCCTATACTTGTAGTGGTGAAATGGTCACCCATGTTAGTGAGGATTAGGTTGAGAACATTTGAGCCCCTTGTGTCCTTGTATACTATTTGTTCTGGGGCATTAATATTAACAAAGTCCAGGAACCTTTGTGCAAGCAGTTGGTACTTGTATAAGTTTCCCAGTCAATGGATGGATAATTAAAATTGCCCATGATTAGTGTGTTTGGTTATAATTTAATTGACCCAAGTAGGTTTAAGTAAGCAGCATGGGTATCATGGTTTATTGAAGGGGGCTTATAGCTAACGATGACTTGAAGGGGGTCTTACCCACATTTAGTTGAACTCGGAATAACTCCATGGAGTTTTCCTGTCTAACCAGTCTAGAGGTATATTTATCTTTGATGAAGATAGATACTCCTCCTCCTTTGGTTCTCTCGTGTTCATTTTGTGGTCTGAAAGTCTGGAAGGCATTGTAGCGTTGCAAGGTAGGGGTACTCTCTGTGGCCCTGAACCAAGTTTCTGTGACTAGACAGATGTCAGCATCATCCAGGGAGAGTGCTTCCAGAGAGTGCAGTCAACTAACACTCCCACTCTTTAGGTATTTATAAAGGTAGAGAGCGCACCCCTTTACAAGCAATATAACAATGTGACAATTAGCAATGACAAAGCTGTTTATAACCAGTTAGGTTCATACATTATACTATGTTTTTCCTTTTTAGGCTGATATAAGCTATGCTGGCCTCATTGAGCTATCTTGCTGTTCAGAATGAGGGGCCATTAGACTTTGCTCTCAGGAGTTGTTTTCTTGTATATTATTATCTAAGGAAGGCAGACAGGGTTTTTTTTTATATTTTATTACAGTAATTCTTGTCATACATATTTATAAGATATGCAAATGTTGGTAAATGATGAGCATAACCACATATTTAACTAAAATATTAAATAGTCAGGACATGCTTGATTTTTTTTCTTTTTCCCTTTCCAAGTACATGAACTTCCATAGATTTCATAACCTTTTTCTGTCTAAGCAAATAACTTTTTCGAAGCAAGTCAGAATGATTTGGTCATGAGTGCATATCTTGTGTGACCAAAAAAAAAAAAGACAGTAGTGGGTAAAAAAGCATTGCCAACACTCAGATATGGATTGTTGCTATTAAAATGCCTTACCCTTTTTATATTGCTATTGTATTTTGGAATTTCTGTTCTGTTTCTTCTTAGCATCATGAATAGCTGCAGATAGCTTCTTAATGTACTGCCCTCATGTAGGATGCGTACATGCCAATGCTCACTTTCTAACACTTTTTATTTTATTTATTTATTTATAAATGCAACAGGAGTGCTCATGCAACCTACTGTTTACATTAGAATATTTGCAGACTCCTGAAGGCTCATGATTAGGTTAAAACAACTTTATTTTTTAAATATCTTCTAATATTTCTGGTTTAGTTCATCTTTGCCTGACTTTGTAAAGGTTCTGATGTTTCTGTTTTTTGTTGAGCTGGACATGTTTCATTTTGCTGTATGTGTAGGAGAGAATATAGAGGCTGTAGCTTTTATTTTTAGTACCCACAGTCATGAGGATTTATGTTTTTTTTTTTTTTTTTTTTAATGGTAGATTTTTTTTTCTCCATGAATAAAGATTGATTCACATTGCGTACACTAACTGCAATGACCAATTATTGTCCATGTTTTAAACCAGTGTCCATATATTTGAAATTTAAAGTTAGCTTTTATTGCATAACTTTTACAGTTAGCATAGTAACACACCTTTTAACTAAAATGCAAAACAATCAGAGTTGGATTCTGAAAAATTCACAGAATCTGGTGCATTCTGCCAATATCAGTACAAAAGTTGCAGATAAGCCTGGAATGTGTAAATATGCCTCAGTGAACTTAGAATATCTCAGCACATAACAGAGTTTCACAGTAAAAATGGTACACTGTATATCAGTCACAGCTACTCCGTAAGTCATACAAAAGTCTCACAAAGCAGATATACATTTTGTGTTGTCCAAATTGGTGTTTTTTTTTAAATGTCTTCTTATATTGGAGATATATTGTTCATTTATTTTTCATCTGAACAGGCACAAAGGAAGATTTAACCCTATTTATTGATAAGATAAACCTTAAAAGTGAAGGGCTTTTGTTCAATGTTAGTGGAGTTGGATTTATGTATTTCTATGGATATTTTCAGTAAAAAGTTTTCAAGCACTATCTACCACAGTGACATTTTCAAATAATTATTTGCAACATAAAAGCATGCACCCACAATTTATGAAACATAACATTGAGGGCAAATAATTCATCTGAGTAGACTTGTTAGTTCTGATAGTGAATTTATCAAAGAAACTGACAGCCTTTTAAATATGTTTTCAGATAGGGGCTATCCTTGAGACAACTTGATAAAAATTAGAAATGAGTTTATGGCTAGTAGGAATGAAAAATGTCTTCCTATTATGGTTAGTGGGTTCATACCCAAAGAAAACTGCACTATTACTAATGGTATTTTGAAGTCTGCATTTCCAGTGCCCATTTGTTGCGGATTCTTCTGAGATTAAAAACATTATGAACAATAATTGGAAAGTTACTTTAGGAAGTTCATATCTTGTTTGAGTGGTGGGTGACCACCCACGATTTATGTAAATATACAAATAAAATCAAGACCCTTTCCACCAAAGACAAGCGCCCGATCTGGTGGACCCCAGCCATAAACAAACTTTACAACAAGAGAGAAAAAAACAAGATAGATAGAAAAAAAAAAATAAAAGGGAAGACATCTGATCACTAGTAAAAACTACGATCACTACTTAAACTCATCCAAAATCTTTTTTGAGAAAAAAAAAGACAAGGACTCAAAAAGACAATCATAAGGCCTTCTTTGTTAATGTTAGAAAAATCTGGTGGAAACTCCCAGATATGCTCAGATTAGTCCAAAATGAAATCACTGAACCCACAGACATTGCAAACATACAACATAGGCAGACAGTTCAGGCTGCTGTTTAATCTTAGCCTTACCACAGGATCATAACCCAAAGAGTGGCGCACGGGCAACTGTGTCCCCACTCCTAAAGGCGGTGCTTCTTGGACCCTGGTTAATGTACCCCCTTTCAAAGCAACAAGCCCGGTCTGCAAAGCTAGGGAGAGGATGTTCATATGGAACTCATAAATAAAGACATAGAGACATTGGACAGATTACGGGAATTCGCCTTTGTCAAGCAAGGGCAGATCATGCTGAACTTGACTTTGGTTTTTGAAACAGTCAGTCACAAGGCCATAGGGCAGTTCAGACAGCCCTACCTTGACCTTGCTTGCTTTTGCACACAATACCCCACCAATACCCCCTTAAAAAAACAATACTCCAGCAAATGTAAACCCATATGTTACAAGGCGGGTTGCAAACTGGCTCGACAGAACAGACAGGCAGGGTTCAGTTGCGTGTGCTGGTGCTTCATCCAAGCGTTCTGGCGGTGTCCCATATCAGTCCAGGTCCTGGCCCCCCTTTTTCATTTGCTAGTTCAGGCAAACTCAAGTGCAGCTGAACAAGTTTGGAGATGACTGCAAACTGGGCGCCCAGACTGAAACAAACTTAGAAGAAAATAATCAGACACAGATATCCTTCAGAGAATTATCATAAAAATATAATGGTCAACAACCATGGCCTTAAGCTAAGCACCAAAATGTATAGTCAATGTATAGGTAAAAACTTTGGTAAAACAAGGTAACCCAAAGTATTAACAACAATCAAACATTGACAGTTCAAGTTAGGTTATCAGGATTCTGGGGAGTGACATTGACAGTAACCTTTCACTCACATTGCCAAAGTGGTTAGGAGGACCTGATTATGAAGGATTTGGACATGCTCCACCTCAAAAATCCAAATCATCCACCAGCCACACAAGCAAGAGACTTAAAACAACACAGGATATAAATAGGATGCGTGAGAGGGACAGATTTATCACCCAGAGACTTGACTATGTGGAACAGGAGAATCCAATCCCATGTGAGAGGAGACAGAGCTGTGCAGGCTCTTGTTCAAGGATGGGAGCCTAGTATGAACCTATGAACCTATGAACCTATGTATAAAAAGGTTTCTAGTATTAAATCTTTGCTTGGCTTTGGTGAATGTACTTCAGTACCCTATGTTCAGGGGCCTCATGGCACTTTTGCTTGCTATAATTGTAAGCAATGCAGATTTATTAATTCTGCAAGTAGCATTTTTTTTCAAGTTTAGGTAAAACTGTTTACACAAAGAAAATATTTAATTGTAAAAACACTGGAGAGGTGTATTTGGCTTCCTGCTCAAACTGCAAATTTTATTATGTGGAGAAAACAGTTAGAGCCTAATAAAAAAGGATTTATGAACACGGTGTTATTAAAAAAGGAAAATGATTTGAATGCTTTAGCTAAACATGCATGGGAATGTCCTAACTTTAGGAAATTCTTATTTTTTGTGTTGGATTATGTGGATCCTATCTTATTTATTGATAATTTTAACACTGCACTAGAAATTAAGGAATTTAAATGGCAGATTACTTTAAGAGCTGACAAAGTCCCTGTGCTTAACAGTCTCAATATTCAATGTTTATTGAAGGACAGGCTAATTTATTGATGCTGCCAATTTATTTCTTTTGGGTAATTTTATTGGATATTGTTTTTATTCATGTTACATGTCTTGATGTTATTGGTGTACTAGTTTAATTGTTACTACTATTTAAATGTATTATTTCTCAAGTTTGTCATTCCATTCTGAAGAAGTTTGTATATTAAAACCAATAAAAGTGCTTAGCCTGTATAATTGTGTGGTGCTTTTCTGAGTATCTGGGCATTATTTATCAACTTGTGTTCTACTGTACCTTGCCATTGGTTTTGTATTTATTTATTTCGGTAAGAAAGGTTTGCAAGGAGTTCAAAATACATAATGAACTAAATTATATAAGTATTTAGGAAGGGAGATTTTAATATTACATAGGTTTGCAAATATTTCAAGAGAGATAATGAAATGTTATAAAATTATGTAGGGGAGGGGAGATATTAGAATTGTATATGAAGATAGTGGTAATAGCATACGACTGAGAGAGTATAGTATACAATTAGTTCTAGTTAGGCTCCTATTCCAAATTGGTATATCTAGGCAGTTTATAACTTAGGTATACAAGGGATGCATGAGAGGGGTAGAGTGGTGGATGGGGGCAGTTAGAAAAGCAGAAAGATGAGAAGTGTTGTATAAGAGGGGGGATGAAAGGGGGTGTATTGATTCAAGTGCAGAAGGGAAAGTTGTTAGGGTGTAATGATTCATATAGGGGGGGAAAGTTAGTGATAAGCTATTCCCACAAAAAATACCCATACCCCTCTGACTGTCCCTCATATTTTCCTTTTTCAGCAAATGTCTTGTGAGTCTCTCTTCTTTGCCTTTACTCAACCTCTGCTTTTCTATCTCGTATTTCTCTGGGGTGTACATTACTTGTGATCCCCATGAGTACCACACTCATTGTTAGCTACTGTCAGCCATAGTGAAGTGCCTGCAATTGCCATTTGCCTTAATTATTTTTTATATAGAATTTTGCAGAGTCTGTTGGATTCCATATATTATAATGAATATATTTCCAGGTTGATCTGCTGCTTTATTGCTATTATCTAAGTCCTCCTATCCTCTGGCACTTTGTTTTCTTTCTGAATTTATTTTTCTTTCTATCTCCACTTGCCTAACATCTTTCCCACTAACACATCTCTTCATGTTCTCTTGATCTTATACCTCCTCAGATTTCCACAGTGTTCTCCAAATGTCTGTCTACTAATGAATGGAACATTGTCAATGTCTGAATCTAAAATCTCTGTAACATGTTTTAGAGTGGTACACTCCTAGGGTACCCATCAGATTTCATCTTGTTCATTGAACATATGTATTTTTCTGCCCTCAAACTTTGTATGACAATCCTGACGTCAGGGAACAAAAGTATTGTATACATGGCTAAGACTGTTTTAGTTCGCAGTGTGTAAATAGTAGATTCCACTCTGCTTCTGTAATTTCATATCAGTCTAGAACTATAGCATATTATGTAAATTTATCTCAAAATGTATGTAAATATGTAGATTTGTTCACATTTTCTCTTTCTGTATTATTTTTATATATGTGGAACTTTTCTCCCCTGGCTTCTGCTGAAAAAGGCCTACTAATCCAGTTGGACTTCCCCAGTAAAGAAATATAAAATAAATACATAAAATAAATATGTATATACATCCATACAAGCATTATGATGACATTCATAATTGCTCGCAAATATTTTTCACTTAATGTGAATGTTGTTTCACTAAGTCCATCATTTTTGTAAGTAGTTTCACTTGATGGATGGATTGCTGCAGATTTGTCTTCCTTTATTGATTTTGTTATTTCAATAGAGCTTGAATAATTTCCATTGATAGACATTGATAATGCACACCATGGTTTATAAACACTTGTCTGGATATATACAGACTTGATATGACTGCTTGAGAGTGCATCAACCTTGCTGTTTATATCTATTTTGTGCTAAGTTATTCTATAAACACTAAGGCATATTAGCATATTACTTTTTTATCTGCAACTTTTGTGCAGAACTTGGCAAAATGCACCAGATACCACAAACTTTGTGGAATCTTGACCAATATCATAAAAACGAGATTTTAATATTTTTGAAGCAACTTTAATAGAGTTTTAAGCCCTGCAAAAATCACAGACTTATTTATTTTTATTTCCTATTTATCAGTATAAGATTCTTAAGAACTCAATGAATATGTCCTTGTTTTTTTCTGTTTTCCATTATGCTTAAATTTCCACAAAAAAAAGTTACTTTTCACAAAAAAAATGTGATGTTATGAACTGCTGCTTTTCATGATAACAGTATGCTATGGAACTATGGTGATGAAATCATTGGGACAGTCACAGATAAGGTTTGACTATCAATTTAATTTCCTACAGGTACCATGTGATAATCAGAGAGGGGAGTATTCAAAAGGAATTCATAAGCATTCAGATAAGTAAGTCTTAAGGAATTCATACAGTGTGTGAACGGAGTTGTTTTGTCTATTTGGATTGCTTTAGTTTTATCTTAGCCCTTTGCTTTGGGAGCTTCATCTGTCCTGGTTTATGGAATGTTATGTGTGATGCAGCAGCAAACCACATGTGTCCCATGGATTATTTGTCTGTAGAACGTACCCCATTGTTGTTCTCTTCAGGTAGAATCCAATGACTGCTTGATTTTTTTCAGTTGTTTCTAATATCCCCTGTATTAATTATTTTGAAGTTGTGAATATTCTGAGACATTTAAGTCTGAATATCATTTATGATTTGTAAGAGTACTATGGCCAAAATTGAAGCTGAATGTCAGCTTTGAAGTCCTTCTAGTTGAGTGCCTTATGCCTAAAATTTGGAGTTTCCTATGCACATCTGTCTATAAGTCTTTCTATCATACAAAATCTCTCATTGAACAAGAGCCTAGACTCAATCAAGATTTACAGCCCTTCAACTCAGTAAGCTTAAAACACTATTTGATTTCCCTTTACAGCTTTCCATCTGTCAGTCTAATACTTCATCATGTGTACCCAACCATTTACAGCCATCAACCTCATTATCACAGCTTCAAAAGATCTAGTCCGTCACAAGTTAGACTTAAAGGCAAATGCCTATTTGGTATGGTGATCTGCTAAGTTCAGAAGCAACTTCAGTAAGAAATGGGGAGAAACTGAGTAAATATGTGGCCTTCAGTGGAGATGCATGCAATTTTAAAAGTATCCAGAGAATATAAGAAAGCGGGGCAGGTATATCTTATGTTTTCTCATGGTCAGAGCAAGGAAGGCTCTGACTTTTATGCAAGTATTTTGGAAGTCCATGTTTTCTTGGTTTTCTCAATAATAATAATAATAATAATAATAATAATAATAATAATAAAGCTATGCCATCAGGCTCATCACTCTTTTTAGGCTCAATATTCATGATACGACTGAGAGGCTGCTGTCTCCAGAAATGCGTGTGTGTGTGTGTGTGTGTGTGTGTGTGTGTGTGTGTGTGTGTGTGTGTGTGTGTGTGTGTGTGTGTGTGTGTGTGTGTGTGTGTGTGTGTGTGTGTGTGTGTGTGTGTGTGTGTGTGTGTGTGTGTGTGTGTGTGTGTGTGTGTGTGTGTGTTTTGTTTTTCTTATTTCCACTGTATTTTTATTTATTTTTCTTTTGTATTTTTTTAATGCAGTCCCCAAAATGATCTACAATGCAAACTTCTCTTTATGGGCTACAGTTATATGATGTAAGTGGCACTCAAGATCTTGAGAAAGGAATTCAATGTGATATGGTTATCTCTTTCTGCACAGATCTCATTTGAACATTTAACTAATCTGCATATATACCACTTCCACTTCCACCCCCCACACCCCCCAGCACAATTCTCAAAGTTTTCTTTTAAGTGGCCTTTTTATCTGTCTTTTTCTGCAGCTCCCTTTTTGGAATATATTGGAATGAAGTGAAGCATAATTAATTAAATGTATGCAGTTAAACAAAAGCCACTACTGCATCACTTCCACATAGGGGTGAATTAAAAGAAATGCTACCATACTCACAACATTTTTTTCTTTATTTTTCCTCAGATCTTTAATGTAACCTCATTGATTAAGCACAATGGCATACATAGCTGGCTTTAGGCATCAGTGAACCCTGTGGTTGCTGGAGGGCCCCTCTTCCTGGCGGCCCCCAACCACAGTAAATTATCTTATCTTGATATTTTGTAACACATCTGTCAAACCAACAAAAGCTAGTACAGCCATCGTGTATACTTAATAAACTAGCAGGGTAATAACTCTTATTTATATCTCCTTTAAAATTTAAAGATATATCTGCTTATATTAACAGTGGTTATTCAAATAACAAGCTTCACAATTCCATTATATATTTTACCAGTGACACAGTGCCCTTGGCTTAGTTAAACCCTGCTGGTGGACATTCTCTCCACTAACACTAACAATATAGCCATCTTTAGGTACCTGCAATACCTGTGGCTGTTGGGGGGGGGACTTAATTATCCTTGACCGTGTGGAGGCCCTACAACAGCTGTTTCTGGTTTGGGAAAAAATGAAGAGAAAAAATGTTTTCATTTTCTGATTACAGTCTTTATCATGAACAGGGCTGTGATATGACCCTGTTAGGATAATGCTGATAATAGCCTCTGCTTTCAACCACATCCATTCTAAAACCAGCCCTGCTTAGATATGTGTGTACAGAAAATTGCTATAGATTATATGGGGGATGGGGATTTTGTGGTTATTACATCTTTAATTTTCATCACAATCAAACCTTAAAGGTGTGCACAGAAGGTTGTTACAGCTTGTGTTTGAGCTGAGGACAGTGTGGTCATTGTTTCTTTTACTTTTCTCACAGACCTCAGAGGTGTGCAAATAAGGTTATTATAGCTTGTGTATGGGCAGTATACTGTCTAGAAGCAAAAAAGAAGACTCCATTACTGTAATCATTATTTTTCCACTTGCCTCACTATCACCTTAATCATAATTTCTGTTCAAGCCATCACTGGATGAAAAGGTTGTGTAAAAAGAAAAAAACTTTAAAATGGAATTCAGAGCATATAGAAAGTTACTGTTTACTGAAAAAGCTGAACAGTAAGCCAAAATGTAAGAAAAGGAAGGAAAAAGTAATCTGTGTGATGTGGGAAGTCCAAAACAGGGAGAAACAGAGGGGAGGACTGGAGGGTGTGTATGTGGTATGAGGCGGCTGAACCAGTGGGCTTATAGTGCCATTTCACCTAAGTCCAGATCTGTACATAGAGATGTTGTAATGTATCATTGCTGCAACTGCTGTAAATTCCAGTTACTGTGAATGTCCCTTTATAAGATGGGACAATATAATGTGGTACATAGGTCTGTTGTAAAGTAATAGCATTGTAGCTACAGGTCAGTCTGTGTACCACTTCTAAAAGTTTGCAGCATGAACTAAAAGTTTGCTTAGTAGGGGTGGCAGTGATAGGGTGATACTTAGACCAGAAGTGCCTGGGGACCCCAGCTTAACATTTGCTAGGGCCCCCCACAATGCTAACCCTGACCCTGCTGGCATGTAGAAACTCTGTCTAAAATGTACTGGTCACATGAAATAAGCAGCATCAGCTGATGGAAGCCTGCCTCTGACTTGCCTTCCCACTTTTTCTTCAAGGACTTTATGCATATTATTACTGTTTAAATTGCTGTAAACATCTACACTGCCATGGGTTTGAGTATGTCTGGCTAATGTCTGGGTCTCTTCTGGCTATGCTTTGACAGAGTTTGGTATGTCATGCTTATTTACCTAGGAAATGCCTTCAAAAGGGTCTCAGAAGTTGTGGGTTGCAGTAATGTATCTCATACAATATATCTCAGTGTGGCTAAAGTCTTTGATATAGTTGTCCGTGTTGATCTTGTTATCCAGTGTAAAGACGTACACCCAATTCTTTATTTGTGAGGTGGGTAGCAAATTGTTACACAAAACCCACAAAGGTATATTAGCTGCAGATCCCTCAGAAAGTAAAAGAGATGACCAACAGTGACCCTCAGGGATATGTGCTTGGATCTGTTCTACTTAATATCGCCTTCTCCAAACTTCAGATAAGATGTATGGATATTTACCACATGGTCTAGATTTTACAAAAATAGATGTAAAGGAGCAATGTTAAATAAATCTAAAAAAATTCAGCGTTGTTAAACATGAAAAACAAAGCTGCTCCACAACCCAACCTAGAGCACAGACAGCACCTTCTACTGATTGATTCTGTAATTGCTGTACTCTGACAGCTGTATCACAGTTATCTGAAAATCCTTCTGTGTAGCCAAAGTAAATATCTTCTTGCACCTCTGCAGATCAAATGAAGTTTTTGTCCATCTCTACTCATCCTGCATCATACCAGTTATTAAGACAATGCCCTGTTTGTTGCCTATTAGTGCAAGCACACTGCACAGCTTGAAATCCCCAAGAGGACTCTAACAAAAACAAATGAAGTGCCTAAAGACCCTCAGCTACCAAAACAGACTTGCATCACTACCATTATACTTTGTGTCTTATAAACCTCAAGATGGTGACTTCTGTTTAGCATTTTGAGTCAGGAAATGCCCTGCCTTCCTTGATCTCCTACAACTTAACAAAACTAATAGCTCCACAAATGCCCATACTAAGAATTTAAATCTTACCAACAAATAAACAAGACATGCTGGCATGATAGAGTTCATCAGCTAACACAACCCTTCTCTGGAACATATCACCTGTTTTTATTAAACAGTGAAACCCTTGCCATCTTTAAGGTAAGCCTTGACAATTGGATGGATGGTTATCAGGTCTCCTTGGGCCTCTCGTGTCACTCATCTAGGGCAAGAGTAGTTAAATATGAGCTGGCAATAATGAGGCTTCAATCATCATTGGACTGATCTGCTTTTTAGATCCTGAGATCCTGTAATAATGATTATACGTTATTATTTCTAAGTGTCTGTAATTTAGAAATGTTGCTAATAGTCAGCTCATAATATTTAATGTAATAAAGTCAACTCTGTTCCAAAGGAAACTGAAGTAGTCTGAAAGTTCACACAGTTTGTACTGTAATAAATCTTCAGATTGCAGTACTGATGAGTGAACTGCTTGCTGACTTCCAATAAATAATAATAATAAGACAAAGAAGAATCATGCATCTCACTTTAAATAAGACAGATGTGTTTAGAGGCAACTAAATGGCATTGATCTCGACTTATATACATACTTTAGTCTATCTATGCAATGTGAAGGAGCAAGCTCTGTAAATGGTGTTTCACCTTCCAGTTCTTCTTCAGTAATGAAGCATACCATTTCTTATTCTTTCTCATTAATATGGCAGCTATTGCGTCTTTTTCTGTTGGGCTGAAGATTGATATGATCTGTATGCAAAGACATTTTCTATATTTTTATTGTTACAAAAGAGTCACTTAGACTGCTGAAAATGTATTCACTTTGTAAGTGCTCTTACAGAAACCGTATCAAGTTCCTTCAACAATGAGGTCCAGAACACAAGAAAAACACTGACAGCGTGCAAGTGCTACTTTTTAGTCAAGAGCCTGAAAGAGTGGGTTGATAGACATCTTCAGGCTGCAACAGTGTTTGAAACCCAGCATCCATCTTAAGCAAATATTTATTTTGATAAATAATAAAAAAGATCTTTGGAGCAAAGGTGCTTTCTTGATCCTTCTTTAGTAAGATCTCTTTCAAGCTACCACCCTTCTCCAAATCATCATTTTTGTGAAAGTGAAATGTATATCTAACGCAACATATCATGTAAGTAGAATATTATTATTATTATTATTATTATTATTATTATTATTATTATTATTATTATTATTATTATTATATTGTTACTGCAATCTATGTCAGATAGACCATCATTGCTTCGTATCATTAACATCCTGAAGTCGTTATCAATAACCCCATAAACCACATATATTGCAGCCTCTTCGTAGCTTTCTGTTCAGAATGAGATTACATAGCTTCATTGTTTTATGTGCCTATTTTGTAATCCTGAAAATCATCTCCATTTTCTTAGTGTTTCACTTATTCCATACCAGACTGGACAGACAGACTACTACTACTGTTGTCCACCACAAGTATCATCACGCATTTTCTCATACAGAGAAGAGGTGTTCCTTTCCTGGTACGGTGTTGACTTCTTAATAATATGTTCTTACAAATGTGTGACAGATTCCTCATTTCATTAGTATTTGAAATCCTTTTTGACAGGAGTTGAACCAAAAAAATGGTGATTTTCTCAAAAATTTTTTTAGTGATAAACATGATGGATATGTTTGGAGAAGTGGGCATATGCTTGCACTTGTCCTTAGATATGAAAGTGTGTGTGTGTGTGTGTGTGTGTGTGTGTGTGTGTGTGTGTGTGTGTGTGTGTGTGTGTGTGTGTGTGTGTGTGTGTGTGTGTGTGTGTCTGTGTGTGTGTTCTCCAGGATCCTTCGTAAACAACTCACTAGATACTTCCTGATGCACTACTAGAAATCTACAAAGACACTGCATAACAACTGCCAATGTGGCAGTTTAACTGCTCTTTCTATAATATACTTTTTTCCTTGCATGTCAGGTTCTTTAGTAGATAACAGCTGGCAGAATACAACACTCAATCGATTATTGGACGATGGAGCAAAATCCATAGTAGTTAGTAACGCATGATTCATTTCTTGATGAGAATTTAAGGCACAGCTACTGTAGCCATGGTTTGTCTTTGGTTTCCACACTTTGGATTCTCTCACTTCTCAATTTCTGTGACATTCATCACATTTGCCACTTTGATTGGCTCTCTGTCTATCAAGTGCTTGCTAGTGCCTTTGGGGTAGAGAAGTATTGACCCTAATTAATACATTAATTATCATGCATTTTATCTTCCACTGAAACATAAAGATGCCTTGCATAATGAGAAAAAGTAAAACTGGTAATGCTTCAATGATTAATGCCATAAATACAACTGAATGACTCATTGTTCATATTTTAACATATATTTTCTACTATTCAGGGTACAAGCTATTTTGTTGTCCTTCATTGATGTATTTCATGTCCCTTTTGATGGGGATTCAGAATATACTGAATGATCTACCCAACTTAGATCATAAAGAAACTTCATAAATAAAACTAAAGTCTGTCATATTAATTCATGAATGTTCAGCTTTGTCTGATTACCTTAACTATATTATTCTTTGGAATCTCAGGAGTACAAAGGTCATATTTACATTCTTTTTCCTTTTGAGACTTCAGTACCTTGAACATTACACTCTCTGTTATTGTTTTTATCATACAGCTCTGCTCCTTCCCAGCTTCGTTCTGTGGCCTGTGTCTTATACCTAGGTTCACCTCATCAGATAGGACCCCTTCTAGGGTCTATGCCTTGATACCAAATAGTCAAGGTAGATGATTAGAGTTAGGAATTATGGGACTGCAGTTCATCATCCAATGACATCTTGCAGGCTTATGTGATTGCACCTCCTACTGGTGAATGAATGGACGTTGTGTTAATTTCCCTTTAAAGCATTATACTGGAACCTCATTCTTCATGGCTTCAGATGACATAATTCACAAAATGAAACCTTGACTACATAAGAAACGCATTATATACAGCCTTTTTTTCTTATTGCTTTTTTATTACTGTGTTAAGCAGCTCGTTGCTACCACAAGCCTTAACAAGTTTAGAACCATGTTAAATTCTCTTTCTTCTGTCTGTTTTCCCTCTGCACATGGTGAACATTGTAAGCTCACAATCAACCAATCTGACCATTTGCTCTATGGTGCCCCACCCCATATTACCTTGCATATAGTGTTCTGTTCTTCAGGTTTTCAGTTGTAGGGGTGACAGCAGACCACTTAGCGGCTATCTTTCAAGCAGCCTATGGGATTTTGCCTGCATTTCCCAAGAGTCTCCTACTCAGCAGCCTTGATAAGGACATTGTCCAGATAAGGTGCACAATGCTGGCCCAGTGATGCATGCATACATTCATGAACAAATCTTGATCAGGCAGGGTGCTGTGTACTGCTTGTTGGATCAGAACATAGGTCCATGCTCTGTCTCATTGTGACTCCAAGCTTCCACCAGGTTTAAGTATTTCAGCTGACCAGAACAAAATCCTTTTTCTAAAATGTAAAGATGACACTAGTCCCTCACTCTTCCATCTACTCTTGCAGGCTTCTCATGTACCCACTTTACTAGTCGATGCCAAGTCATTTTGGAAATGCTGAGGGCTACATCTCTATGTCACAAAACCTTTGTATTTTTTTCTATAAACTTTTTACATGCCCACTAAGCATCAACCTTCTCCCTCTCTATCATACTCATTTGTTTTTCCATAATAGGTATTTCCCATCGACGTTAACAGCTGGTAAGGAAGGCTGTCATACATTCAGCTTTAGCAGTGGTCTGTGCCTACTCTGGAATTCTAGAATGAAGGTATAGTTAGTGTAGCCATAAATGCTAAGCCCTTGGCAGAGGAACAAGTTCCTGAACCACCATGGGAGCAACTATGCTCGCCCCATACCAAGTACATACTCCCATGCACCTGTACTGAGAGCTGCTGTATGTGCTGCTTGGTATCTAAATGTCTTACTCTGGGTTATTCCTTGCTTTACCAACCCTCTGCTGAAGGATTTTGGCATTTCATGGTCCCACTCTGCATTCCCACAACCCAGCATAGGCACTGCAATCCTCCCAATTTCTGATCCAACAGATTGCTGAGTTACAAATCACACTCAAGTTATGTGGGCCATAGCCAGGGCTTTATCTCTCTATAACAATAGTATTCACTAAATTGTGTTAAGGTACGAAATAAATTTCACATGACACAGTTCAGCAGAAAATAATAATCCTTTTTATTCCAAAGAAATGCACATATGTGGGATACTAGTAAATCAAGGTCCTATTTTCTCGAACAACAGAATCATACATTTTTATACATTTTTCTGATTAAAAGCAACATTAGTTTATCAATCTTAGAACAACCATTCACCAATTAAAATTTACACTACAGCATTATTTCTGCTAAGATCTGTGTTTTTGACTTTGCATATTAGGCATGAGTTCAGAATTCCATAAAATAACTTTCTACAAAGAACTGAACTTTACACACTTTTGTCATGCTAGCATTTCTTATATTTGGCAGGAAGTAAATCATCAGATGCATACTGGAAAATCTAAGGAATCCATCTTGTAATGAAAGCATATTAAAATGAAATACATGCTCTAACATTTTTCCTTTTCTGTACACCTCACCCTTCATAATTTCTACATTCAAACTAGTGTTTGGTAGTGAATCTCATTTTCGCCTAGTGTGTGCAATTTGTTCAGTTCTCTTACAAGATTTGCTAAGAGGAAATATATTTTGTTTAAAAGTGACACAGACATTAATGGTGCTTGATTTACATGGTAGGAGATTAGACCGATCTTGTAGAATAGTTACATGGTTACATGGATAATGCTCTACAGCCATGTAGGCCAAGCAATAACTAAGGTAATGGCACAGACTCATGAAAAGAAAAAGTGCTGTTTTAGACAACTTACTATGTCATACAAGATATTTAGTATTATAAGTTATGAGCACTGAGAATATGGAGAATGGGAACAATAATTGTTCATAGGATTCCATTCCCTCCAATAAATACATCACACCAATGGCTGCCAGTGTGACGAACTTAAATAGAAATGACCTAACTTGCAACTTCACAAAATGATTTTGTCCAACCAAACCAAACCATTGCCAACCAAAATAACAGTGATGCCAACAAGACAGCCCTGGAATTAGGTAACATTTACAACTGCCTTCCAACAAGCTCATCCATCCCATATGCCCATCAGCACAAGTGCCCATGAATGGTTGTGCAGTGTAACATACTGTTCACTCCAAATTTCCAACATAAATACCAAATGGCCCAGGAAAGCAGGAGGGATTAAAGGAGTGAAGGCCACCCCACAAATGTCCACCAAGCTGAGTCCAGCCTGTTTACTATCTTTCTAGCAGCATTATTACAGTTGGAATCTATTGAAGTTGTCCATTGGAAGCAGACCTAATCCATCCCCAGCCAAGGCTGAAGGCACAGCTTTCAAACTTTGGCCAGAATCCAAACTAGTACGTTACCGTCTAATCAAGTCACAGAATGTCTACCCAGGACATATGACATGCACTAATAATAAGAGCTTCGCAGCAGTATAAGGAGTTATGAAAGCATCGAGACACCCAAAATGTCTTGGGTATGTAAAGACAAGTCCATGTTGAATAAATCCAGATCAACATCTGAAAAATGCATGCTGTCCGAGGCAAACCAAACTGGGTCTTGGTCTACAAAGTTCAAATGCTTGATAACAGAAACCCTAATAAAAGACCAACTCTGGAGAGCTGGAGGTTGATGAATTTGTTGGTCCTTTCAGCAGTTGTAAGAGAGACCACCTGCAGCCACCTCAACCTGGGAATGATGGCCAACCAGACAATCTATAAATCTGGAAAATGGTTCTTCACACTCATTAGCTCCATAAAAAGGATAGTTAGCAGTTGTCTGTCATGGATGGTGCCCCATGTCATTTCCCCTGATGTGGCTTACCAGCATTGACAAATGACTCATCTGGTGTGATATCTGTTCAAACCTACTGGACAAATCCCTCAAAAGTATCCCTGTGCATCCTCTCCAAACCACATTAAAAGCCATTGAATCTTGCCCTAAGTTACCACCACTGAGCAAAACATAGCCATGGCTGTGCCCAAATAGCAAAGAAATGCCTTGTGATAGTAATTCATTTACAACCTGTGAAATTAACAAAGAACATATGTAAGGCAGTGTTAATGGCACAGCAGGTAGTGCACTTGCCTTGGTCCAGAAGGCTGTGGGTTCTATTCCCACACCAGGTTGATCAGTTGTTAACAATGAGGTACATAAGGGGGTACTGCACTCTACAGTATGCTGCTCTTCAGAAGAGACATTAAACTGATGCCCCATCTGATGAGTTATTGGTAGCTCAGGTAGATGTAAATGATCCCACAGCACCTATTGAGCAGAGTAGTAGAAGTTCCCTGATATCCTGGCTAAATTTCCCATAGTACTATAAACACCACCACAGGTCTCCCTGAAAAGAAGATACTAGCCTAGTGGGACAACCCCACTCAACAAAGGTAACTAAGAAAGGTTTAATGTACATAATTCAAAGATAATGAGAAGGCTTACCACCTTCATCTCTTTATAATTTGAAACAAATAAACACAAAATCTACCATCTGAGCCAAAACCACCGACAGGAAGGTCACCAGTAAAGGTCTGCAAAGTTTTTTAAAAAAATTATTCAAAGTTTATTTCCTTTCTTGGTCAAAAGTCTCTCTTTTTGTAAACAATGCATGCCAAATGTAAACATTTCCCCTTAACCAAACTACTCATTTGTACAAATGGATGTGCGCTTGTGTAATGTAAATAACTATCAGAGAAGGCATATTATCTGTATATAGTAGAAGAAAAAGCATTCAAACCTTTGAAATAGTAATGTCCACGTAATTTATTTTTCTGTGATCAGCCTGACTGGTAAATTTCAAAAATGAGATTCTATTATTAATAAAGGGAATAAATTCAAGTAATGACATGTTGCCCCTCATCCATACAATAAAGATGTCATCCAGAAATCATAAATACAGCTTAATATACTGTGAAAACTTGGATGGAAACACATACTTATTCTCCCATGAGAACATAACTAGATTGGTACAAATGGGGGCACAAGCTGCCCCCATTGCCACACCTTTTTTCTGTTTAAAAATGTAACCAGGCAGACATTTTCTGAGCTAAAAAGATTGAACCCTATCAGCGCGTCTTGAAACAATTGAAAACCTGTGTCTTGGGGAATGCATGTAAATAAATCAGTTACATCAATAGTAACAAACATACAATCTTGTTCCCACAAATAAGGTTTTAGTTGTTGTTCTTCTTCTTCTTCTTTCGGCTTTTCCCAGTTAGGGGTCGCCACAGCGGAACTCCGGTCAGCTAATGATTGACAGTAGATTTTTACGGTGCGAGGTGCCAGCTCGACACCCAACCTTCAATGAAGGCACGCCCATTTATGCATGTCTTTTGAACACCACTCGAACACGGGGCGGACATGCAGACTCCACACAGAAGGCACTCCAGACGCAAATCGAACGGGAGAACTTCTTGCTGTGAGGCGACAACACTATCACTGCACAAATAAGGTTTTAGTCTGCCCAAAAAATCCCAGTATATATCTGTATATATATATATATATATATATATATATATGCTGATCTACTTTCAAATCACAAAATTCCACATTACCGAAGACCGAAATATCAAGACCATAACCATGAAACTAAATTATACTGAATGTGCATAAGATCAAGTCCCAAAATGTAAAACTATTGAAGAACACAATGCAAACATAAACCTCCCACCCTACACAACAAAACACAAACCAACAAATAGAAAATAGACAACTGCAGACTTCTCTTTGCCCTCCACACCTCTTTCAAATTTAATATATCAACTACATATTGCATTATAGTTGAGGAAAGGTAAATTTCCCAATGCCAATTTTTCCTCAATCTCCATAATAGATATCCAAATACTTTATAACACGTACATCTTCCTTCCCCAAACACCTACATCCTGCCAAGACAAACACATCCACTCCCACTCACTTATCCTGGCACTGCAAACACCACTCACACAATTTACTTAGAAACACACAAATCCTACCCTCAAAAATAAAATCTTCCTTACCCTTTACTTTGCAACTTTTACAAAACAAGCTCACAAATTCCCTTTACCAGTATGTCTGCCATGTATATTTACTAAAATGCACCAATTCATAAACATAACACAACACCTACCTTTACAGATTCAGTATTCTCCAACTTGATATTCTGAAGTTTCAGGATTTTAAGAAGTCATCTTCTGGTCTTGATCTTCCAGGCTTCGATAATGTCAGATTTTGTGATTTGAATATAGACCCATATATATATATATATATATATATATATATATATATATATATATATATATATATATATATATATATATATATATATATATATATATATATGGGTCTACTACCAAAGATCGAAATTACAATATTTCAAAATACGATAGAAGTGTCCCACTAACGCGAAAGTGCACTTCAATGAAAGTACACTTTCGCAAAAGTCACTAGAATGAAAGTTTAGGACTTGGGTAATGGATAGTGGATAGCTAGTAGGGCTATCCACTATCCTTAACCCAAGCCCTAACCCTAAGGTCCATGACTACTGCACCACAGTGCAGGAAATTGTATTTCTTCCACTGAGCAGTAGTCACGGACCTTAGGGTTAGGGCTTGGGTTAAGGATAGTGGATAGCCCTACTAGCTCTCCACTATCCGTAACCCAAGCACTAACCCTAAGGTCCATCACTTCCACACCACAGTGCAGGAAATGTCCCATTCGACTTAGTGACTTTCGCGAAAGTGTAGTTTTGTTGAAGTGCACTTTCGCGTTAGTGGGACAGTACTATGTAATTTCGATCTACGGTAGTAGACCCATATAGATATATATATATATATATATATATATATAGAGAGAGAGAGAGAGAGAGAGATAGCTATATATATATATATATATATATATATATATATATATATATATATATATATATATATATACAAACACACACACACACACACACACACACACACACACACACACACACACACACACACACACACGAGCATATACATGCACCTGCATACACACACACACATGTACACACAAGCACACTCGTGCACATGCATGCATGAATTCACATGCATGCACAAATACACACATACATACATAGTTACAGAGACACCAACATATACATATATACAAATACAAACTGTATATGGAAAAACACAGAGGCACAAATTCACACACACAAACACACACGCACAAATAGATTCAGTGAGACACAGACTCACATGCATTTTCAAAAAAAGTCACACTCACAAATGTGCCCATCAATTACAGTCACTTCACTGAGTGTGTAGACTGGAGATGCTTTATTGTGTTCAGTTGAATAAACACTTCACTAGTAGCTGTACTAATATAGTTTAGCTCACTAATGTAAAGACACAGAGACATAAAAGTATTAAAACTATCCACCCCCCCCCCCGGGGTACATACTGATGTAGCCACTTTGTTGACTACGGACCAAACATGTGATAGTGGTCATATGTGGTCATGTAAATGAATTGATATGTAAATAATATTTCAGCTCATTGAGTTCAGACATATACAGCACAAACCATTCAAAGAACACTTGTGATCAGATACATCCTTGTAACTGCTGCTATTACTTGTGTTAGTTCTGTTTTTAGTTCTTTTTCTTGCTTGAGAAAATTCTTACAATCTGCAGTTAAAATGCAGAAAGGAACTGGCAGCTAATATTAAAGGTTTGCTTAGGGGGTATGCAGATTTCATGGTGTGATTAACCATTTCTATTTTTTCCCAGGTTCTCCTGGGACATTAATACTCTTCTTTGAAATGGTGAGTATTTGGTGGGGTTTGCCAATTCTCCTATCCTATTTTCTAATCACAGATACAGCATTTCTTAATATGTTATTTTATTATTTGTTTCAGTTTTAGTTTTATTGGTCAGTTCAGGATTTCTGCTAACTCTAAAGGCAGATGACACGTTTGTTATGGAGGACATGTTCTTAATCTGTCTCTTAATTTCCTTGTGATGCAGTCAGTGTTTGATAGGTGTTTGTTCGTATCAGTGCATGGGCAGATCTCACACTGAGTTTTCAGAATTATTGCTGATCAGTGTTCTTGCTCATTTTATTATGAAAAAAGCCCCCTGGAGAAGAGTTAGACTGAGGAAGGGGCAGAAATAGTCAAGGGGGAAAGAATCCAGGACCCTGTTGTTGTGTAAAAGTGTGACACAGTAAGTGTCTTTTGAAGTGTGTGGGATCAAAAGCTCATAATAGGGAAATTTAACTCCACAGTGTTTAAACACACACTCAGGACCACTTCAGACATACCTTAGGACTGGAGTCAAAAACTAGTTCAATCTGCTGCTAAATCAGATTTTCAAAAAAATAGACTATTAACCCAAGGCCTTGCCATGCTTCCCAATAAGATTTGATAGGTATTAGCTTCCAGCTGTTTAGTGGGGGGTATATATACTTGGGTATAGGTAACCAAGCATTTAAAGCTTCTTCTCTCTACAAGAGCCATAGGTGAAAAACTATATGTTTGTCTACAGTTCTCCATGCATTGATTCAAGTTTTGCTTTAACAAGTGCAGGGATGAACTCTAATTCCCATGGATAGGAAACCTGTACCAGGGCAGAGGAGCCCCTGAGACACAAACCTTTTCCTCCAATATGTCCTAGTTCTGTTGTAGGCAAGGTTTAGGTCCCTGGATAGTGTGTCCCTGATGTTATTTGTTTTACTTGTGTATGAACGAAGCTATCTACTTGAGCTGAGGACAAAGACAACTGTGCACATCACCAGGATGGACATCCTTATGGACATACCATGAGAATTAAGTAGGAGGAGGAGGAGGTGATGCCATGGAAGAGCGAAATGATGTGGTAAGCAGAAGGTAGGTAAAGGGCAACAGTAAGACAATGAGAAGAAGGTACATATCTCCCCTCTGTGATCATGGGCAATGTTAGATCACCTGGCAACAAGATGGATGAGCTCATAGTGCTGGTCATAAACAAAAGGGGATTCTGGGAGTGCATTTTAATGTGCTTTACTGAGACATGGCTGCATGACCATATACCTGATATAGCTGTAGATATTGATGGATTTCAGTGTCTAAGGGCAGATATAGACCAGGCTGGAAGTAGTAAGAGCAAAGGAGGTGGGGGGGGGGGGCTTTTGATTTTCATCAATGAGCGCTGGTGCCACCCTGGACACATAGTAATGAAAGAACAGACCTGCATCTGGGACATTGAGCTATTATTGGTGTGGCTACATCCATACTATATGCCCAGAGAGTTCTCCCATGCAATTGTTCTTGCAGTCTACATTCTGTCCTCAGCCAATGCTACAGCAGTGTGTGACATCATCCACTCGGTCTATGTGGGACTCATGACAAATCATCCAGATGCTCTTGTACTCATCTCCGGGGACTTTAACCATGTCTGCCTAAACAGAAAGCTCAGTACTTTTGCCCACTTTGTCAACTACCTCAGCAGGGAGAACAGAACACTGGACATAATGTATTTGAATGTTAAAGAAGCATACTGTTGCACAGCCATCTCACTACTTGGGAGATCAGACCACAACCTGGTGCATCTTCTTCCCCTCTATGTGCCACTGGTTAAGAGGGAGCCAGCCATCATCAGGAAGGTCAGGAAGTGGACAAGAGAAGCCAATGCAACCCTTCAGGGCTGCTTTGAGTTTGCAGATTGGGATGCCCTCTGTGAACCTCATGGAGAAGACATCAATAGCCTCACTGACTGTGTCACTGAATTGAGCAACTTCAATGTGGAAACCACTGTACAGTTAAAATTTATACACTACTTCCAAAACAACAAGCAATGGATCACCAAGGATCTCAAAAGCCTCCTGAATGAGAAAAAGAGAGTATTCAGGTCTGGACACAGGGACACGGTGCAAAGGGCACATAAATAGCTGGCTGAGAATATTAAGGAGGGGAAGGACAGGTACAGAAGGAAGTTAGATAAAAAAAATGCAACAGTGAACAGCAAAGAAGTATGGAGAGGGATGAAGACCATTACTGGCTATAAGTCCGGCAGCTGTGTCACAGAGGGAGTAGAGAGACAAACAGTGAGTTTAATATGCTCTTTAACTGGTTTGATAACACACACCAGACACACATTTGATATTGTCCCTACTTGCATAGGGAAGATGCCCTCCTAGATAGCAAAATGTATACCTTGTCTGCATCTCCCCCAGTCTCTACTGTTCAACAGAGGGGAAGGAAGGTACATAATCACATCCAGACCACATGGCACAAACAAAAAATGCCCACAATCCTACCTCAGCTGGCAAAGGCTAGCAGTTCGAGTATCATCTTATCAAAGGACCAGGTGATCACAGAACTAAGAAGATTTTCCTCTACAAAAGCAGTGGAGCCTGATGGCATTAGCCCTCAGGTGGTGAAAACCTCCTCCTTGCAGCTTGGAGAGGTGCTACTAAGGATCTTCAACTTGAGTCTCAGTACTCATAGGGTACCTGTGTTGTGGAAAATATCCTGCCTGATTCTGGTGCCAAAGAAAGCACACCCAGGGGATACTTTAGATTATAAGCCTGTGGCACTCATGTCACACTGCATGAAAGACCTTGAGAGGCTGGTCCTGGAAGTACTTTGCCCCAAGGTCAGGTCTGAACTAGATGCCCTTCAGTTTGTATACCAGAAGAAGATAGGGGTTGAAGATTGCATTATCCACTTTATGCACAGAGCATACAGTCATCTGGACAAACTAGGAGGAGCCCTCAGAATCATGTTCTTCAACTTCTCAAGTGCCTTTCACACCATCTAACCTGACAGGCTGGGGAGTAAGCTGTCAGTAATGAATGTGGATGCTCCCTTAGTTTCATGGATCCTGGCTGGAAAAACAAACTTTTGAACTGGGAATTATTTGACAACTTAAATTAGATGCCACTAACAAACCTGGTATCAATGAAATTGAATCTATCACCAGCAAGTTGAAAAAAACGTGCAAATAAATTATGATTTTCAGTACTTTCAGGAAATTATAGGATGCAAACTAAAGTTGTTTATGTTGATATCCTTACAAATTAGTGGATCACATTGTATTTATATTTTTATTTCATTGTATGTTTCAATTGGTTTTCAGTTTTACTTCACAATGCTGTGTGCCCTTTAAAGTTATCTCACAAGGCTTCCTGGCTTTTTTTTATGCATAACATGCTGATTAAAGCATTTAGGGGGCATGCCACTTCATGAATGTATTTTAACATGATTTTTTTCTTTTAACAACAGTTCTGATGATGTCTACAGGTTTAGACGCTTAACCATATTTGTGGATTATTAAAGGTTCAGTGATTTTATGGGTCTATATTATGTTATCAAATGTTTATATGGTCAAAAACGTAAATATCGTCACCAAAATAGTGAAGGATGTAAATAGTGAAAGCTGAAAATAGCGAGAGCACCATTGTCGAAAAGATATGATTGGCCAAGTGACATCTAGTGATGTAGTACATTAGTACGACATCACTTCACAGTCAATTGAGTAAATTATAAATATTAAGTAATATGCATATTATTATAGTTGTAAACTTTGTAAGTAAAGTAGATCTATGTTGAATCTTTATGTATGTGAAATGCAGTATTATTTAGAAAAAACTACGTTATTGCTTGATTCGGAAGTGCTGTGTAATTGGGGTCCCTGTTAAATTATTGAAGACACTGTTCAGCGAACGGCATTTTTGGTGCTCTGACATCGAACATGCCGTTCACCGAACTGTTCACAGTGAGATCGCGGTACAGGGAGGATCGGGAAATTTGCCCTTTCCTCACTGTAGTGCAATCTTGGAGTTGGTATATATAATTAGCGGGGGGTGTGGGGGGCACAGTCCCTCACATGAGCAGAAATTGGTGAACGGCGTACATTTGTTTGTAGATTATAGTTAAGTTGGTTAGGAATATTAGTGACTTGTATTAAGAAGTTTTGCACACAGTGTGAATTTCAGTTGCTTATACATTTTCGTTAATTTGGTTACACATATTTATAGGGTGTGTGATTGTGCTTGTTTAGATTTGTTTTAAAAAGGAGCTAGAACAGGAAGTGGGCCAACCATTGCAGTTTGATATTCTGAGTTTCAATATTTTCAACGTTCGATATTTTAGCAGTTCGATGTTTTGGTATCTATAGTTACGTTTTTGAGCATGTTAACGTTCGATAACGTAATATAGACCCATGACTTTGCGCAGCAATATTTTGTGCCATTAAAAATAGTTTATAGCCTGAAAGGGCAAATGTGTAGTTGTTGCTTTATGTAGACTTATGTCATTTCAGTGACACAACTTTAAATGAAATAACTGTCATAGAACACATAACATGTGAATCCACTTCCAGTGAAAATCCCACAAAAACACCATTATGCCATGGTTCCAACTATTCACATTATCCAAGTGTGGGGCTTTACCCTCACATACCTTGTGTAAATATACAAGCTCCACAAACAATCACTAAAACAAAGAAATGCCTTTAAAGTAAAACAAAAAACATTCATGCACTGTATTTGCAACACTCAGCTGCAATAAATATTACTTAAACAGTAAATTTAGAAGCAAATCACACACACACACACACACACACACACACACACACACACACACACACACACACACACACACACACACACACACACACACACACACACGTGCAAATTCAAAATAAATTTTGTACAACTAAAAACATCCAAATTGATAGGAAAAACTAGGATGCAGGCTTTCTTTTTGTGTTATTTTCAATGAAAGTAGTTTGTGATAAGCAGTGAAATTGTTTTTAATAAAATGATATGATCCAGTTTCAGACATTGACCCATTCATTATAGTTAGTCACATTCAATGGGAAAAGTTCTAGAATTAGTACAATTAACGTAGCAGCATTAGCGGTAGCAACATATATGTAAACTGGAAAGGGAATTGCATGTCTCTGGAGACCTACTTAATATAAGTATGACAGAGTTTGAATGTGTTATGCAGTGATGGTAAAAACAGAAAGCACTGCTTATCAGCACACAGCACAATGGGAGAATTACTTCAACAGTGCACTGTAGAAGGCTCTGTTGTCTTTCTGAATCGCATCGTATATGCATTAGCCCTATTACAGCCTGGACTTCATTAATTTGAGATACATTCAGCTGAAAAGGCTATGTCAGAAATGTAGTGCTCCTTGCTGACCAGATATACATTTATTTATTTGTAGTGCATGGAGTGTGGTGATTACACTCTGATTTTCAGAAAAAGACAAATCAGTTAAGTGCTACTGTAGTGCAACACCTTTGATCTGAACAAATGTTAAGCATCGTATGCTTAACTTGTTAAGGCCAGGTCTCACATTAGGCAGTCAAATCTGCAAATACTGAGCAGCAGACAGCAACAGTTTTCTGTGGCATAGTAGCACAGGTGAGAGAGTTGTTGCCTCACAGCAAGAGGTTCTCCGATTTGATTTTCTGCTGGGGTGCCTTCCGTTTGAAGTCTGCATGACCTCCTTGTATTCATGTGGGTTTCCTTCAGGTGCTCCTGTTTCCTCCCACATTCCAAAGACATGCAGTAGGTGGACTGGACACTCTAAACTGGCCATGAGTGTGTTGTGTGGAAGAACTACCATGGCAGGGCTAGCCATGCAGCGGTGTAAACTTGGCTCTAGATGATTTTCACTGTTGAAGTGACATCTTGATCACATAGGGAAAAATGGGAAAAAGGGTTTGTGGACTGATGTAAATAAGAGCAACAATTTGTTTCTGCCTGTTCCCTGACTTCATCTTATAACCTTAGAAACCTGCTAAAATAAAAGGATTTGTGTTCACCTGCATTTTCTGACAGATACAAAGTCTGAGACTCATATTTGTGTGTCATAATTTAGTGACTTCAGTCCTCAGACATTTGTCAAAAAATACAGGCTTTATGAAGAACAGACCTAACATATAAGGCAAAATTCTGGACATTCTGCAAAAATCTGCACAGTTGAGATGCACTGCCTAAACATAAGAGACTATGTTAAACTATCTTTCTGACAGTGCTTGCTAAGAGCTTTACAGCTTTGAAAGTCATCAAAATACTTAGTGTTTTTTTTGTTACTAGTAGTACAAGAATCAGATAAAGCACCATGTACTATAAAGAATTATAATCATCTCTGATCCTAACCCTTTATTATGTGTTCTCAACATGGATGGCAAAATTCACCACTCGAGCTTCTCTCTTGAGGTGAATTTCTTGGCTTTCATGTCTCGAATACCTAGCAAGCTGGTTATGATCGGTGACCTGATCATAATCCTCTATATTAACTACTTACTCACCAAGTAAGTGAACTGGTCTTCTGACCCATTTCAGCCACTACCCAAACTCAAAGAACACAAAATACATCATGGTCTTTTTGATTAACAATATTAAATACAGAATGTCTACATGGCAAAATTCAGAACCTAATGGTAAGAGTGAAGGCTGATAGGGTAAGGTCAAAAGATCCAGTCAGAGAAAAAGAAAAAATATATAAAAATGCAAGCTCAGAATGCATAAAATGCAATGCAATCATACATATAATACATGAATTCCTATACATGTGAAATATATGGACATAAGAGGCCACATTAAGACAATGAGAAAGGTTTTTTAAATGTATTCTATTATTCAAGATAGGGGATGGCAAGTTATCTAACAATTGTTTTGGTAGCAGTTGCAGGTAGAGTCAATAAAGAGAATATTGTTTCAGGACATCTCTGACCTGCCTTATCCATCTGATATTTGTTAATAAGGCAGTGCTGCTATTTCACCTGGGTATTTAGAAATACAAGCTTCAGGATAGGAATATTTGCTTGTGAATCACTCCACTTGTGAACATTAAAAATGTATGAGTATAACTCACTACTTTCTTCTTAAAGTTTTCATGTTATGATTTTCACTTGATTAAAAAACAATATTAATATTATTAAGACAGCCATCTGTGAAAATATAAAAAAAAAAAAAAAACATTGCACAGTGGACTTTGTAAATGTTTACCTTGTGACCTGAATTATTACTTAATTTATAAAACAATATCACCATCATTGCAAAATTAGTTTGTCACTGAAACAGTACTAAACATTTCTTAATGATGACTGAACAAAAGAAGAATACAGTAAATCTAAAATGTTTACTGTATGAATACCATAATTCAGAAAAGACTGAAAAGCACTTTGCAGCAAACATATTTAATAGTTTTAGTAGAAAATGTACTGTATTATATTCATTCTTCTATTAAAAGCAATGTGACATCTGTAAATCCATAAAATAAGCAATTTCTAGAATGCTATTTGTATTAAACCATAATAACAGAGGTTCAGTGAAAGTAGCATTCTTTTTTCTTAAGGTTTTTAAAACAGAGATGATGGCATCTCAAATCCATGCAAGCACAACTTCTAAATAAAAGTGCATTCAAAACAATAAACTTTCAAGGTTCCTTTTTTGTTAACTGTGTTATTAAATTTAGTATAAACATATATACATCATAGAAAATAAAAAAAAATACAACAAAGAAAAGGGAAACTTCAGATTCTCAGATATCCTTGAAAAATATATACAATTCTAACTCTGTTTTAGGTATTGTCTTTGTGAATCAATAGTGAAATGCATTAGACTGAATACATCATTATCATAAAGGCATGTAAATAGTTTAATATACTATTTAAGTGTAGCCAATAATTATTAATTTGATCTAAACAATAACTCCTAAATTATTCAAATAAGACATAAGCACAACAGGTTTTTTTCTCTGTAAAATTATCTTACAGAAATGTTCATGATAGAAATAATGTCTAACAGAAACATAAGTTCAAAACCCAAACAATGTGAGTCTTTCCTGTGTCTTACCATATCTTCTTTTTTATTTTTTATTTTTTGCTAAGATTGAAATAGCCACAGCAGCTAATAATGGGTTAAAACACTTTGTGGAACTGGACAGTTAGGTAACAAAAATTGTCCTCATTGGAATAACCTCATCGTAGGTGACTCCATTGTCAGACATACTAATGCACCAGTCATCAGGCTATGCAAATAGAGGGTCACGGTCATTTGCCTATCAGGTGTCAGGATTCATCACATCACATAAGCACACAAGTCCCTGCATCACAAATACACATATAGCACAGTCATAGCATATGCGGGTGTAAATAAAGTGAGATATACTTCTCTGAATGACACATGATGGAGTCTTCTGAATATATGTGTGAGGCACTTTTGAACCTAGCCTTGAGCAGTATTTTACCATCACCGAGAATGATGTAGCAATAAGATCAAAAGATACTTGACTTCAACAATTTAGCTTAGATTTTGGGGTCATTCTAAGGACGGTACAATACATATCAGTTTGGGATAAGATGGTAGACAGTGCAAACCGCTTTGCTGGTATGATCTGCCCCTTCACTCCCACAAGCCTTCTGTACTTTGACTAAAACCTTGGCCACCCTCATAGTGCCTTTTTAGGGAAAGTCCATGATCCTAGCAGCTAATAAATTACCTGGCCAAACACTTAAAACTAGAAGCAGATGCCATTTCCCATCCTAACTGTATACTTATTAACTGTTCAATTACAGAAAAACATGTACCTGAAATATGGAAGACATCATACATCATTACCTTACACAAAGGAACTAAACTCATCCGAAATCTCAAACTACAGATCCATAGCAATTCTACCCCCCTGCCTAAAATATTTGAAAAATGTATCCTTATCCACTTCATTACTCACCTCATCAAAAACAGCCTTTTAACAAACACACAACATGGCTTCCATTCCAATCAAAATACCACAGCCTTCGTTTTGCTAATACTATTAAGCAATATAGAATTGAAGGCAAGCTAGTGTCCTCCCTCTACATAGATCTATACAAAGATTTCAATAGCATTTCCTATCAAAACTCCTCACTGAACTGTTATCCGTTGGAATTAGTCAGTATTCTTTAACATGGTTCCGCAGCTAGTTAACTGGGCAACAACAAGCAGTAAAATGGCAGCAGAACCTTTCCCCTCTCTTGCCAGTTACCACAGGAGTCCCACGAGAATCAGTCCTGGACCCACTATAATTTAATATCTTTACAAATAAAGTAAAATCTACAATCAGCATAGCCTCAATTGTGCAATGCACACGTGATACACATATGACTTCACGGGCATCTGCTCTGCATATACTGCAAGAAATAGCACAACTGTCATTCACTGCATTCACATCCTCAAGTAACAATACAAAGATAGGAAAAGTATCTCAAATACAACTAAAGGCATTCTAATCAATGAAATATTCAAGTTTGACCTTCAACTATCTCAGGTTTATCAAAAAAAAAAAAATAAGCACACATGAAACTAGGGTCCATCTGTAAGATAAAGCCATACCTTATGGACACTTAGACAGTCAATAGCTAGGGTTTATCTAATCAACTCTGTAACTCGCCCCTCAAAAACCTCTCTCTGCGGGGTATTCTGGATCCTATCTAGTCTCCCATCCTCACTTATTTTCCAACAACTCTTCCTCTCCCCTTCCCTTAGTGACCACCCCATATTCACCACTCCACAGTCCCCACTCAATCCATACCCCATAATTATATAATTATCCGTAACCAAAAAACCAAAACTTCTCAACAACAACCTTCCTTTTGAAACCAATGAACTGGACTTGGAATTGTCTAAAAATTTAGACTAGCATTAATGCTCTTTTTCCTCAAAACTCTTCTTAAAACTACTAGACTCCCCACCTCAATGACAAAGAAGATAAAAAAAAATAATCCCTTTGGCTACTAAAAAAATTAATTAGCAAACTATAGAGCATAGATAAAGTCTGGGTAAAAAACAGAAAAAACCAAACTCTGCCCTGCTCCATAATGAAAATAAAATAATAAAAATAAAATAAAATCAAATCAAAAACATTCTACTACTCTAAAAACCCAAACAAATATAAAACAAAACCTCAGGAAATTCTGAGAATCAGTCTCTACTCTCCTTAACCTAGCAAACCAGATAACCCCACCCCTGACCCTATTAGCCTGAGCTAAGCATTAGCTTACTTTATACCCTTTTTTTTTCTATCTTTTTCCAAATCTCTCTTCATTTCTCCACTCCCCCCACACCGCCAATACCCCCCTCCCTCCCTACCAACACTTTATCCTACACCTTCACTATCCTCTCATCATTCTATCCAATTCTCTATCCCTCCATCACTCTTCTACTCTAACTTATCATCATCATCTTCACTCATTTAATCCTCTCTTCCGACTTCCCTCTCTCATTAAAACCCACTTCCTCTATATTTAACTATAATTCTGACTCTTTGAATGTACCAACATGTACCAAACATCCCTTGCCATTTTCCGCTCTTACTGAAGCAGCTGCTTCTTACTTTCTTAGTACCATCCACCCCATATCTGCCTACCCCATTAGCATTTTAGTAAGCATAATCTGGTAAAGAATGTATGTCACTAACTTTGGCAACAATGCCTTTACATAATACTTCTAACAATGTCCCATAGCTATCTTGGGGTCCAAATATAATAACCTGCTGTACCTAGATTGTTGATAGATATAACCTAGATAGATTGATTTTTATCTGCTTTCCCCTTTACTGATTGCCTCACCAAATTTAACTAACTCAGATATAACAGAAACATCAGAACTATAATCACGTTATAACAAAATTGCTAAATTTACTGTAAAGAAAGTTAGACAGGATAGAAACACTCCACTACTTACCATTTACTAAAACAATCACTGCTTAAAAACTTATCTACACACCACATAAATGTCCAGCTCTTCAAAATACATTACAATACTACTCTGTCAAGCGAGAACTTAAATCATCCAACACATCCCTCTTGACTGTAACCAAATCCAATAATAGTGCTCGTGATTCACTCTGTTCTACTTACCATAGGATCTATCATTCACCTAATCAGAATAACACACAATCTGTCATCATTCAAATCATAACTTAGACAGCACCTAAATAAAACATGGCTGTGCTACTGTGCTAAAGCTGATTAATTATTTACTAACATAATATAATTTAATTAAATTCCTTGCCTTCAATTTCATACTCCGTAAAAGAAGAGAACTCATTGCATGTAAAAATAAATCTGATTGTCAAGAAGCCCAAAATAAAATGGACTCCAAATCCTGAGCCAATTGACCAAATGTACATATGAAGTACAAATAGCCAACCAGGTGAAAGATAACCACAAAGCCTTTTTTAACTATGTTACAAATCTTAGAAACAATGTCCAGCTCTGCACAGAGCTAATAGTAAATGACATCACATACTAAGATCCAGATGTCATAGTCAGTATATTAGCAGACAAAGTCATGTTCAACTTTACCCCCCTTCCATCCAATACTTTCTGATCAAATGCCCACATCTCCCCCACCCCAAAGTCTCCCAAGACCAAGTTCTCAAGGAAATACCTAAGGTCAAGAACATCTGTGGGGCCAGATTACATATCAGATTGCCTACTGGGTAGCCTGAAACATGAATTGTCAGACCCCCTACAGATGCTACCCAATATCAGCCTTAAAAGACACTTTGTGCTGGATGACTGTAGAGCAGCAACACTTATTTCCTTGCAGAAAGGTGGAGCTTCTATAGATGTGGGTAATTATATACCCATGAACCTGACTAGCCTCATCTACAAGGCTGTGGAAAGGATCATTATGGAACTAATACACTGGGATATAGGTAACCTACAGACTCTTGACCTAGCCCGGTTCAGATTTGTTAGGAGCAGTTCCTGACTACTTAACGTTGTTGACTTTGAAAAAGTCACTGAAGCAATGAACAAGAGCAAACCAGTGCACATTGCTTTCTGGATCTTGCAAAGCTGTTCCATAGCATCCCACACTCAGACATCATAGATAAACTCTCCCAGCAAAATGTTAACTCCTGTGGAACTCTCTGACTAACAAACTGGCTCACAGATAAAACACAGGAAGTAAAAGTGCATGGCTCTACCTCCTCCAAAAGACTTGTTACTAGTAGTATACCCCATGATTCAGTCCTTGTGTCACAGTCTTTGGCATTTACTTCTCAGAGCCCAAAGCTAATACTAAACAATTGTGGATGACCAAGTTTGCAGAAACTTGGTGCCATCATATATTCCCCAGAGGACACCTTGATCCTACAAGGAGGCTTGTCCCAAACAAATAGTCAGTGCCAAAAATTATAGACTGAAGCTAAATGCCAAGAAATGTATGATCATATCCGTCAACAAGCATGAGTCCCTTTGTAACTACCACATTGATAACACTTCCCTGAAAACTGACTCCATAGTTAGATGTCTGGGAACTTATGAGCTGTCCTTTGATCACCATATATCAATGGCTGTAAGGAAGCATTTTTCATTGTGCAGCTTATATTGAAAGGTATGCCATTCAGATCCAGGAACAGTATTGTTCCTCCATACATGGCAGTCATTATACTGATCATTGTGCATAATACCCCTTTCACTAGGTACCTGTCCAAACACTTGTCTCAGCTGGAATGACCACAGAGCTTCTTCACTAAAAAATCAGATACCTAAAACATAAAAGCTAAGCATACCATCTAAAAGCCTTGCTTATCTTCTCAGTATCATATACCAAAAGGTGACCTGAGCCTTGAGTATAGAGTCTCAGCATACCCTGTTCTATTAGACATATTACAAATTCTGAAGTCCAGTGGTATCAGAAACACCTGCTCAAGGGACCTCAATCTCTTTTGCAAGATTAACTTGCAAAATGCACTGTATGAACATGTACATAAATGATGGAATTAGCCATACCCACCAGAACCAAGACGTTCTCATCCAAAAAAAAGGAAGCCAATCTGGTTGTCCCCTGCCATTAATAAACTCTACAACAGAAGGAAGAAACTGTTGCAGAAAAAGGTGAAGTCCCAAGACTGGAAAAACTCCTTTATTAGCCATAACAAAACATTGAGATCCCTCACCAAAACCTCTAAAGCCAGTTATGAAGGCAGAATTGCGGTAGACGATAAAAACAACCACAAAACCTTCTATAGTTATATCAAAAATCTCCACGGCAATACCCAGGTTTGCTCTGAGTTACTGTACAATGGTACCTCCTATACTGAGCCAACAGATATTGCCAACATACTGGCCAACAGATTCAGTGCCAACTTTACCCCCCCCCCAAAGGACCAATCACAACATCGGAGGAATTCCAGGCACCCAGCATTACTGCAACACAGATTAAAGGTGCATTGTCCAAGGCCAAGAATACAGCTTCCATGGGACTTGACAATATCCTTGGGATGTGTTCTGCATGAAGTACAAAGTGAATTGGCAACACATCTGTGTGCCCTGTTCAGTCACAGCCTCACCTCAGGCTTTTTCCCTACCGAATGGTGCACTGCTACAGTCATCCATCTCCATAAAGGGGGAGTCATTACAGACCCTGGGAATTATCGTCCCATTACCCTGACAAGCCTGATATGTAAGGCTATGGAGCACGTCATCATTGACCTAGTTGGCAAGGATATAGGGAATCTCCAAACTTCAGATCCCATGCAATTTGGTTTTGTGAAAGTTAAATCATGCCTGCTCAACCTGGTTGACTTCTTTGAGTCAGTCACCAGAGCTGTGGATGAGGGCAAGGCAGTTTATACAGCCTACCTTGATCTGGCCAAGGCCTTTGATACCATTCCCCACTCAGGAATTATTGATAAACTCACCAAACTAGGCATCAACCCCTATATCACTAGGTGGGTTGCAAATTTATTTGAATAGCAGCGATAAGCACCCAGGGAATTGGAATGAAAAATCTCAGATTTCGGAAGAATCATCCCAAGTATAAATTAATTGTGTATAAAGGTGCAGGCAGCTTCTCCTATTGTGTAAAATGCATGTCTCTGAAATGCTGTCAATTATCAACGGTGCTAAACAGAACTTTTCAGTGGTAATTACCACGAGAGAGTCCAATCACGGAGACCATATGGCTAATTAGTATTAGCAACTCTCCTGGAATGTCTGTTTAGTATATAGCACAGTCACAGAGACACCCCACCATGGTGACTCTGCTGGCAATGTAGAATCACTGCAGTGGGCTTCAGTCTGAAATAGAAAGGGCACCTATGAGTGGTTGACCACTGTTCATGGCAGTCCTTTATAAATCCCAGGTATATTGCATTTTCACCAAATGTATTTTATGCCAGTTAGTCTAACAGACTTTAATGCCATGTTGTTTGTTTTCTAGCCCAGCCCTCTGTTCTAATCTTGAGCTAAGTAGTACATATTTCAAGATGTTTTGTCTCTGAAAAGTTGCAGTTTCATAAACAAAACATTTTGAGCAAACAGATGTACACATTAGTATATATGTGCATGTGTTAATGTGTGTGTGTGTGTGTGTGTGTGTGTGTGTGTGTGTGTGTGTGTGTGTGTGTGTGTGTGTGTGTGTGTGTGTGTGTGTGTGTGTGTGTGTGCTTGCACACATACATTGGTGTATCTATCTATCAATCTATGGGTGAATGTGAAATGATCTAAACAACACTTGATTGACAGCTTGACAGCAAAATATCTAAAGTTTAAAAAGATCTAAACTGCAAAACTCTGACAAAATTGCAGTTATACTAAGAAAGGGTGTATGCACTTTCCCCATTGCCGTTTGACCATGGAGCTGGTGTATATAATTAGCAGGGAGTGGGTGGTGTATTATCTCACATAAGAGTTGCAGTGGGACTTGCCCCTGCAGAAACATTGAGAAAATGTAGTTTGACATTGTCATATTTTGCAATGGTTTTCTATATGGTTAGATGTTGTCACATTTCCCAATGTTTTTGCAGGGGAGCAATGCCCTTATATCACCCCACCCCCTGATAAATATATATATATATATATATATATATATATATATATATATATATATATATATATATATATATATATATATATATATATCTACAAACTCTGAAGTCACACAACAGTGGGAAAACGGCATAAAACCTCTCTTAGTATAAATTCAGTTTTGCCATTCTTATGTGTTTAGATATTTTCCAGTTTAAATCTTTTTACTTTTAGATATTTTGCTTTTGATCAGGTACACCCATATGCTTGTGTGTATTTATAAATAAATGTGTGTGTGTGTGTGTATGTGTGTGTGTGTGTGTGTGTGTGTGTGTGTGTGTGTATGTGTGTGTGTGTGTGTGTGTGTGTGTGTGTGTGTGTGTGTGTGTGTGTGTGTGTGTGTGTGTTTTGATATACTGGTGCCTTGTCCAAAACAGTCTTCAAATCATTTCACCTATCAGGTGTGAGGAAAGGCTTTGGCATTATTACAGCTGGGTAATAAATAGGACAGGTTACTGGAAAAAAGAAGAAATGTTGGATGTATGCATACATGCATGGACTGATGGTCTGCATCTTAATTAAACAGGATATCTGTACATACTTGTACATAATAAAGATGTCATTGAGCAATTTAATGTCTTCAGGTGTTAGTGTTGCCTATTTCTCAGTTACTTCTTGATTGTGATTATAAGCGGTCCCAATAAAGTATTTAATTTTGGTTTCATATTTCTGAGCAAGTTTATTTATTTAAACGTAAAAAACAGCAAAATTACGGCAGATGCAACCATGCAACAATAAAATATGAGCTTTCGCTGGTGTAATAAAATTCCAAACTTTAATGGTGTGCACAGGTAAGCGCTTTCACAATCGCTTTATCAGACCAAAAAACACCCTTCACAAAACTCAGTCCTTGTATAACCATTCAAGAATTATGACGTATAAGACTAATTGGATGATAATTAATTAAAAACTGATTAAACAAAGCTGGTTTATACATACCATATGAAATACATAAATAAAACCCTTTTGTTTTAAAAATATACTCATCATATAAAACAGGACAGACTCAGATTAAAAAAGGGGTGTGAAATATGGGATATAAAATATATATAATGTCATTAGAATTAGTGCCTTACTTACATAATGATTATAGGCATAGAGAAAGGATAAATAACTGGCCTATTCTGTTAAGGTGAAATGATTATTAAACCTATAGTCTACATGATTTCATAATAGGTTGAAGGGAAGCTCTCTCATTCAGTCCCTTACCTCTGTCAACTCTAAGCCTTAAAATATAGTTTATCTCCTTCTTCTCAGTGCCATTTCTAATGTCCCCTTGCCTAATCATGGGTGTGACTATATCTATAACCATGAAACTAAATGTATGGGTGTCACCTAGAATCATTACATGTTTGGCTAGGGCATTATTAATATGATTAATTCTAATAGCATATAGATGTTCTCTAATTCTAGTTCAAAATGTCCTATTGGTTTTCCTAACATAGAATGCTGAACATGTATTACACACTGCCAGATAAACTACATGCTGGGTATCACAACTCACATTAACATTAAACTTAAATTATCTGCCAGTGTCTGGGTGAATAAAATTAGCACTGGTATCTATAAACCCACAAAAATGACATTTTCCATATGGCACCGTGCCCATTCCCTCTATATAAAGGTCTTTGTGTACAGACTGACATAATATCCTCTTCAAATTGGGTTTATTTTTAAATCTAAATACTGGTCTCTCACCAACAATGTTCTTAAAATCAATGTTGGTGGTGAGTATTTTCCAATGATTATTGATAATGTCAAATATGGCCCCATTGTCATTAGTATAAAACATGGGAATTTTGATGTAAGAAGAGTCATTCCTTATTGCGCTATTTGATATTGCTTTACTAGAATAATATGGGGCAGCTCTACCTTCTCTTATATCATCAAGGTCTGATAAACCTCTTTCTATTTCTACTTCATTATATCCTCTGTTGAGGAGTCTGTTCTTAAAGCATACTAACTCATCTTGATATACTACATCCGTAGAATTTAATCTGGAAGTTCTCATTCCTTGCCCTCTTATGTTGTGTCTTTCGGCTTTTCCTGGTTAGGGGTCACCACAGTTGAACTCCGGTCCGCTAATGATTGGCAGTTGATTTTTACTTACCAGCTTGCCAGGCCTGATGCACAACATTCAATGAAAGTATGCCCATTCACGCATGTCTCCACGCAGAAGATGCTCTAGCTGAGAATCGAACCGGACAGCGTCTTACTGTGAGGCGACAACGCTACCGCAGCACCACCACCCCTCTTATAATGTTCTTAAAAATATATAAAGGATGCATGCTGCGTCTGTATAGTAAGGTATTCCTATGACTTGTTTTTCTAAACTCACCAGTGTTGACATAGTTGTCCAGTACCTTTTCTACAAACACATCCAAATATTCTATTTTAGTGATAGAATATTTTAGAGTGAAATTAATATAGTCTGTCATCATTTTCATTGCATTGACAAACAATTCTAATTCATCAGCCTTCCCATTCCAGATTAAAAAAACATCATCGACAAAACGTTGATAGAACAACACATGTTTCTTAAACATATCAGTGATAAATAGACATTCCTGTTCCCATAGTGCTAAAACCATGTTGGCTTACATATTGGCACATGAAGTGCCCATAGCCATGCCATCACATTGCAAATAGAACTTTTCTTCATATACAAAAATGTTATTTTCCAAGATTACTTCAAGGAAAAGGCATATCAAATCAATGTATTTACCATCAAAATCACTGTGCTTAATTAAATATTTCTTAACTGATCCCATAACTTGTTCATTTGGAATGACAGTGAACAAGGATTGTACATCCAATGTAACAAATAAAATGTCTGAATTTATTGCATATGTACTTGTGAAACTATACAGGTCTGTCAAAAATTGTTTAGTGTCTTTAAGAAAAATAATATTCTTCTCTAATATAGGTCGAAGAATCTTTTCAACATATACTGAAAAGGGTTCAGTGCACCACCCCTTTCCTGAAACAATAGGTCATAATGGGGGGTTTAAATTATCTTTATGAATTTTAGGTAGGCCTGTATAGCCGGAACCATAGGGTACTCTACCTCAAGGAATCTGCCCAATTCATGTGTAATACTAAAACTCCTGACCAAATCATGTATCGTTGAAAATAACCTATATTTAATTTCTTCCACTCTGTTCATACTAATGACCTGGTAATATTTAGCATCACTTAACATTTTAAGCATAGCTTCTCAGTATCCCTCCTTATCCATGATCACCATGGGGCCTCCTTTATCTGCAGGCCTGATGACTATATTAGGGTCATTCTGTAATCTATGTAGAGCTGCTCAGTCCTTAAAAGTAAAATTAGGTCTGCTAATTTTATTCCTACCTTTACTGGTACCACCTTCATTATAAAAAGCATGCAAGTCATCCTCAACTAACCTATAGAATGCTTCAATTAATTCATGGTTATTGGGCATATAAACACTTGGTTTCTTGAAACTACATTTGCGTTCCATAGTGTTATTCCCAAATTCATATTGTAACATGGCATTTCTAAGGAACATTCTTACATCAATCAATACATTAGTCAGATTATTGTTGCTGGTAGGAATTAAGTTAAGTCCCTTATTAAGGACATTAAACTCAACAATGTCCAAGTTCCTTTTAGAAATGTTCCATACTAAGCTGTTCCCATCTGCTGCCACATTTTCTTCAGTGACTGATTTAACTGTCTCTCTATTGACAATTTCCACTTCTGTCTGCCATGGCTGACAGAGCGGCCTCTCTTCATCCCCTTCTCCATAGAAATGGGAAGGGGGAACTGTGGAAAATCCATGACATTAGTATGATTATAGTCACCACTCAACTGGGTGGCCTGAGGGACCTTTGGTCATACCACCTGTTGTTTAACTGTCACTGTATTGCTAATTGTAGCATTACTATTTTGAGTCAGTTCATGATTAGAAATGTTTGAAGGAGGTACCGAAGGGGTGGTACCTTCTATCACCCTTTCAATGGTCAAAATACTAGAATGCCCTGTTGTATTAGAGTTATTAATAGAGTTATGGGCAGCAACACAATTTGTAACTTCTGTAAAACCTTCATTTACTTTCTCTTTATCTTTTACATTGTTATTGTCTATACTTATACCAGTAGTGTTATATCCAGGCTTATGGTTTCCATGGGCATTATTTGCATTGTTTCTATTTAAATTACCCTGTCCATATGCTTAATTCACTCTAAGCCAATTGAAGGCATGGCCTTCTCTGATTTTGATGGTAAATACACTGATTTGATATGCCTTTTCCTTGAAGTAATCTTGGAAAATAAAATTTTTGTATATGAAGAAAAGTTCTATTTGCAATGTGATGGTGTGGCTAAGGGCACTTTGTGTGCCAGTAGGTAGGTACTAGGCTATTGGCCCCAGGGCCTATACAAGCCTGGCCAAAAAGGTACCCTGGCTTTCGCCACCCAAGAAAATTATTTTCCTGTGCCCTGTCAAGCAGAACCACAGAAGTGATCCCCGGGGTGAATTTCCTATTACCCATCCAATCATAAATTAACAGCCTTTGCAGGTCTTGAACCCAGGACCCTATACACTATAGTCACAGTAGTTAACCACTAAGCCATCACAGGAATAAATAAACAGCCTCTACAAGGCTCAAACCCAGGACCCTGCACACCATAGCCAAAGTGATTTACCACTAAGTCACGACAGATATAGGTACGCCAACATGGTTTTAGCACTATGGGAAGAGGAATGTCTATTTATCACTGATATGTTTAAGAAACATGTGTTGTTCTGTCGACGTTTTGTTGATGTCTTTTTTAATTTGGAATGGGAAGGCTGACGAATTAGAATTGTTTGTGAATGCAATGAACATTATGACAGACTATCTTAATTTCACTCTAAAATATTCTAACACTAAAATAGAATATTTGGATGTGTTTATAGAAAAAGTACTGGACAACTATGTCAACACTGGTGTGTTTAGAAAAATAAGTCATAGGAATATCTTAGTACACAGACGCAGCATGCATCCCTCATATATTTTTAAGAACATTATAAGAGGGCAAGGAATGAGAATTTCCAGATTAAATGCTACGGATGTAGGATATCAAGATGAGTTAGTATGCTTTAAGAACAGACTCCTCAACAGAGGATATAATGAAGTAGAAATAGAAAAAGGTTTATCAGACCTTGATTATATAAGAGAAGGTAGAGCTGCCCCATATTATTCTAGCAAAGCAATATCAAATAGCGCAATAAGGAATGATTCTTCTTACATCAAAATTCCCATGTTTTATACTAATGACAATGGGGCCATATTTGACATTATCAATAATCATTGGAAAATACTCAAAACCAACACTGACTTTAAGAACATTGTTGGTGAGAGACCAGTGTTTAGATTTAAAAATAAACCCAATTTGAAGAGGATATTATGTCAGTCTGTACACAAAGACCTTTATATAGAGAGAATGGGCACGGTGCCATGTGGAAAATGTCATTTTTGAGGGTTTATAGATACCAGTGCTAATTTTATTCACCCAGACACTGGCAGATAATTTAAGTTTAATATTAATGTGAATTGTGATACCCAGCATGTACTTTATCTGGCAGTGTGTAATACATGTTCAGCATTCTATACTGGGAAAACCAATAGGACATTTCGAACTAGAATTAGAGAACATCTATATGCTATTAGAATTAATCATATTAATAATGCCCTAGTCAAACATGTAATGATTCTAGGTGACACCCATACATTTAGTTTCATTGTTATAGATATAGTCACACCTATGATTAGGCAAGGGGACATTAGAAATGGCACTGAGAAGAAGGAGATAAACTGGATTTTAAGGCTTAGAGTCGACAGAAGTAAGGGACTGAATGAGAGAGCTTCCCTTCAACCTATTATGAAATCATGTAGACTATAGGTTTAATAATCATTTCACCTTAACAGAATAGGCCAGTTATTTATCCTTTCTCTATGCCTATAACCATTATGTAAGTAAGGCACTAATTCTAATGACATTATATATATTTTATATCCCATATTTCACACCCCTTTTTTAATCTGAGTCTGTCCTGTTTTATATGATGAGTATATTTTTAAAACAAAAGGGTTTTATTTATATATTTCATATGGTATGTATATACCAGCTTTGTTTAATCAGTTTTTAATTAACTATCATCCAATTAGTCTTATACGTCATAATTCTTGAATGGTTATATAAGGACTGAGTTTTGGGAAGGGTGTTTCTTGGTCTGACGAAGCGATTGTGAAAGCGCTTACCTGTGCACACCATTAAAGTTTGGAATTTTATTACACCAGCGAAAGCTCATATTTTATTGTTGCATGGTTGCCTCTGCCGTCATTTTGCTGCTTTTTACGTTTATATATCACTTTAGGTGGAAAGGCATTTATTTCACTGAGTGTGCCTTTTTCATTTGAAAGTTTATTTATTTATTTATTTTACATTTGTTAACCGGGTTAGTCTGACTGAGCTTTTGGCTCATTTTCAGCAGAGACCCGGGGAGAAATGCTCCTCAGGGAAAAAAAAAATTAAAGTAACTATTCTTATTCTTGAAGATAGTTCTAAGTAAACATGACACTGATTTATATGAGCACTGATTTATTTATTTGTTATTTATTTATTTCAGTTTGATTACCAGGGAAGTCCACTGGGCCATGAAGTGCCCATTTTCAGTGGAGGCCCAGGGAGAAAAGCTCCATAAACAATACAATACAATAAGGGTTACAGAGTGTTGAAGGAAAATACAAGAGTAAAATTCATACAATTAGGAGTTTCAAAGCGATACAATACCATAAGGGTTACATAGTGTTAAAGGTAAAATACAAGTGTAAGATTCATACAGTCAGGAAATGCAAATGCATACATGTACATCATAAGACACAGTTTTTTTTTTCTTTAAAGCTATTCTGCATGGCAATTTATTCTTAAAATATAGTTTACAAATAAAATTGAATGGAATTTCAGTGAACCTGTAGGCTGTGTTCCAACGTTAATTAAATTACAGTTACGTCCAGCATTTCCCTTCTAATCAAGCTTTAAATTTTGCTCTGGATAAATACCAAGGATAGCTATCTGTCTGAAGGTAATTTGATTTTTGCATTGGTAAAAAGTTAATATATGATGACTTGGCAGTTACATACAGGAAAGCTCACAGGTTACCAGATTGCCATAAAAATTGTTTAATACACATAATTTAGTAGAGCTCTGAGTAGCTTTCACTACAGGGTAATAGGTATAGTATAGCAATTGATGCCCTGAATCTCCATTTCCTACATTCACTATCTGGCCCATAGTCTAAAATGGTTTTCAAGATCAGCTATTCTTGGCTGTCTATAGACAATAACATCTTATGTATCTGCCCTATAGCAAAAGCCACTCGATAATAACGTTCTCTTGCTTCAGATTTATTAGTTGATTCGCCACACTCCTTTAACTTATATCCCACATATGGGCACTGCCATTGTCTTGTAGTAGTACAGTGCTATTGTTTTTTCTTTTGTTTTTTTTCTTTCTTCATTGATTAGGAGTACAGCATACATACAATAACAATTAAAAAAAGCAGTTTGTGTCTGAAAGTAAATGATTATTCATCTAGCTTGACAATGTTTTATGGCTTGTGAAGAGCACTATTTGTGTGTGTGTGTGTTTGTGTGTGTGCATGCGCGTGTCTGTGTCTTTGCCTTTTAAAAAAATCTGAAATGCATTTACTGCAGCCCGGATGTTTTTGCTTGATCATAAGTCCACAAACAAAGCTACACAAATACAAGACTGCATTCTTAGAACCAGAAAATGAAATCCATTCATTTAGAAATTCCATCAGTGATATTTCATGAGTCCAGTAGAGAGCTGTGAAGAAGTAATTAGATTTGTAATTTCAAATTCGTTTATAATTAGAGGTTCATAGGTTCGCAGGTGTATTCTTGGCTAATGGCCACTGGAGCTATTATGCAATTGCAATTGTATCTCATGTGTTATTGTGCCTTATAGGTTATTTTAAGGGATGTATGTTAGTTAGGGCATGACTGAAGGGAAGCACCAGAACTTCTAGATCTAAGGATTTAAAATTTGCTTTTGACTTAAATAGGACACATTGGAGGGACAATTATGTATCTCAGAGAATCTTCATTCTCTGGAATAGGCTTCCCATTTATGTGGGCTCTATCTAGACATATGTTGGTCAGAAAGGCAGGTTACTTTCTACACGAGTCCTCAAATCCTTAACTCCTTTATCTACTTTTAGGGGTGTTTTTTCAATAAGCTAATTTTCAAGGGTGTCTGACTTCCCAAATGGTACTATTATGCATTTCATGGAACTGAGGTTTAAGCCATGGCTTTGGCACCAGGCATTTGTCTGTAATGACCTTCCCATAAGATGTTAGTATTTTGGGGAGATTTCTGTGATTGCTCCTTGCTAGCAGTCATGTGCAGACTTGTTAAGCTAGAGGCCATGGAGTACATTCCACATAAATGGGAAGCCTATTCCAGGGAATGGGGATTCTCTGATATATATAACTGTTCTTCCAATGTCGCCTATTTAAGTCATAAGCAAAGTTTAAATCCTTAGATCTAGAACTTATGGTGCTTCTAGTAAATCATGCCTTATGTTCCAAAAAAATAGATGCCAAAGTGGACTAGATCCAGCACAGAGCCTTGGGAGACTCCACTGGTGAACTGCCTCTTTGTGGAGGTGGCCTCTCTATTCCTAATGTCCTGGATCCTATCTGTAAGTCAGATGGTTTTCCAATGAGTTACACAGGATGCCTAATTCTCTGAGCTTGTTCACAATGTTACAATAATAAATTGCTCATAATTTGTATCCACATGTTTCTCTCCTGCATACTCTCTCCTCCTAAAATAGTCGCCATCAGAGATCCCATACCTACATATCCATCTCTTCTCCACCCTTCTTCTACCTCTAAACCTCTCCCCCATCAATCTAGATTAACAGAGCTAACAACACCAGCAATGCTAGTATTATCTTCATAATGCAAATCCACAAAACCAACATTTCTGTCTTCCAAAAATGTATATGTATAAATCCATTTGTTTGTAAATCCACACCTGCTTTGTAAAAAAAAATAATACAGGATACCAACACTTACTATACTCCACCAGAAGTACATAGAGAAACAAATAAAAGACAAACCATATTAGTCTACTCCAGGTATAACCAGGGGGGAAAGCCCCCCTACACCCCCCACACACCATGCTACTTAAATATATCAACTCCGAGATCACACTTTACTATATTAAGATGAGTTATGTTGTAGTATAGCAAACTGAAAGGGAACATGACTAAGGTTACAACAGGATGTTGTGAAGCATGTAATAGTATGTTTGCCATTTTCTTCTGTGGAGTGCGATCTCGGACTTGATATAATTAAGTAGCAGGAGGTGTGGGGGGGTGCAGCGGGGCTTGCCGCCGTGCTTATAGTTGGACAACAGTAATATGTTTCTGTATGTAGTTATGCTAGAACATAGTAAGTGTTGGTATACTTTTTTTTGATATTATGAGATTCAGTATTTTGAGTTTTCAGTATTTTGAACTTTTGAGATTTTGGATTCAGTATTTGAATTTTGAGATTATGAGCCTTCAAGATTTAGAAGTGGACATATATATATATATATATATATATATATATATATATATATATTTATATATATATATATATATATATATATATGTGTGCGTGTGTGTGTGTGTGTGTATACATTGAACCACTGCTCTTGGTCAAAGCACTAATTAATTATAAAAGCTTAACTTTAGAACTGAGCATGTATATGACTGCAAAAGCATGGCATTCTAAGAATAAAATGTACCTCATCCGTACTGCAATACAATTTTAGAGTTCATTGACCTATGAGGATCTTAGGAAGCCTAGCCTGTCATTCCTATGGTATTTGCCTACCATTTAGGAATATGAAAATGCCAAGGGTGTGCTGAATAAGTGTTACTTGAGGTAATTACATGTTTCCCCTGACACTGTCAGTGGTGCTAAACTAGGGGTGAGTTTGTAGTTCCCCATCCAATTATCTAAATTATATATAAACAGGATAATAGAAGTACCGTGGAAAGGAAGATGGTTGTTAGGGGACACTAGAATGTACATATATGCCTATAATATTTATTTATCTTTATAAAGTGTGTGTGTGTGTGTGTGTGTGTGTGTGTGTGTGTGTGTGTGTGTGTGTGTGTGTGTGTGTGTGTGTTTGTGTATGTGTGTGTATGTATTGTGCAATAACCTCTAATAACCATTCTGAGGTATGCTAAGCTGTGGTGTTTGGATGTTGTGGGAGGAGATCTCAAAACATATACCCTGAAAAAAGAAAGCTGCACCCCTTTTTTCTGAAAATAGAAGAAGGGAAGAAGAGGAGAAAAACAGAGATACTGAGGAAAAGGACTGAGAGTCTGTTTTACTTTTAGAAATGAATGCTAAGTACGCAACATAGTCATTAAGTTTTTTGTTACATCCAAGGCAGACAGCAAGAATCAAAAGATGGACTCAAATAATTAGTAAAACAATTTTAAAAGAATACTTATGAAAAACCATTGTAGAAAAGCAAGTACTGCTGAAGGGTTCAATGAAGTGATATAAAATTTGTGAAAGGTTGCTAATCAAAGATATACACAGAGGATGTACTGAGCTAGTGTAAGAAAAGTGTTTGGTAAATGTTTACATGGTAGCACAAAGGCACAAAGCACAAAGCCTGTTTACAGAAACAATAATGGAAATAATGTGCTGAGAAAAAATTGTTACACTGACTTTGTGAACAAATAATCAGTCAGTTCTGAATGATGTGTGGTAATATGTTGCTTCTGAAACTGTTCAAGAGTGTTGAAACACAGATGTAAACTGAGTAATACTTCTTTTTCCCTTTGACTATGGCAGAAAAAGAATCATGTGGTTGGTATACTAACAAGCAACGTCACTTGGATAAGTTTTGTTGTAGTCTAAGGAACTGTAATTGTGGGGAAAAGGAAACCCTAATAAGCTATAGCTATCACTATATCAATATCTGTATCTATAACTACATCTGTATCTACAGCTATATATCCCTACCTTCATTGTGTGGGATCATGGGACAGGAGGGATTGCATTTCCTCCTTTCCCCAATTCAGTGTAATCTCAGAGTTTGTGTATAGAATTAGAAGGAAGCATGGGGGTTGCAGGGGGCTTGCCCCCCGTTCCAAAACCCCAAACCCCACTGTAGCATGATCCCTCACATTGAAGGTCTTTCTTGTTCGATGTTCTGGGTTTTTAATGTTTCAAGTTTGATGTTATAACATTCACTGCTGTGAATATTTAATATTTAGATACCACTCAACATATGTATATATGCTGAAAACAAACACTGTAATACTGATGGTCAAAACATTGCCTCATTAGCAGTGTATTAAAGTGAACAACAAAATGACGACTCACTATGCATAATCCAAGGATTAATCTTGGAGCACACAAAGTAGCAAATAACTTTTTTAGCATTCCCCAAACACACTGTTAATCATATATACGAACTCTGAGACAGTACAATCCCTGAGCTAAAGTCTCTCAACCATCTGTTTTTTTTTACCCAGCAACAGTGCAGAAGGGGAAAATTCCAATTTCAATATTTTAGAGTTGTAGATATTTTGATTTTCAGTCTTTTGAAATTTCGATCTTCTGATTGGAGCCTAACTATATATATATATATATATATATATATATATATATATATATATATATATATATATATACACACACACACACACACACACACACACACACACACACACACACACACACACACACACACACACACACACACACACACACATATATAGATATATATATATATATATATATATATATACACACACACACACACACACACACACATATATATATATATATATATATATATATATATATTTTATTTTTATTTTTGCCTCTTGCAAAACAACTGAACAGTTCATTTTTCATGTTTTTTATGCATTTAATAGTTTTCATTTTTTTATCTTACAGGTAACTCACATGATCATAACTCCTCTTTGTGAACTTTTTAAATGTGATAAAAAATGACACAATACATACTTCAATTATTTTATATGACTTACTTCTCTCAACAGACAGCTTCTCATCTGATCATTTCTGATACCACACACATTTCTTTCTCCTGAGATAGAATAATGCATATCGTTTTCAAGTCCACTATCATGATTCTTTAACTAGGCAACATGCATGTCAACACTTTTTTCTAGACTGTCTACCACGACGAACAGCAAATTGTGGATGGATGACAGATATTTATCAGCTTACAGCAACTATGAAACATCTATGTGATCACTACAATTTTCTCCTTCTCTCTCTCTCTCTTTCTCTTACTCACCTAGAAATTCAAAAATATACTTTTGTAGTGTATCTCTTCCTGAAACATACTTAGACATTAATATAACTCTCTGTTCCATTTCAAGTTTTTCATACATTATTGATAGGTCCTTGAAACCTATTTTAAAAAAAAAAGTCCCAGATTGTGAAGGATTCTTGGGACCTTTTAGGGAGATTAACTCGAGTAGGCTACCTGTACAGTAGGATTCCTTACAATAGATGTAGATTTATTTTCCTCAATTCTTTAAAAGAAGGTTTCACTTTTTTTTCTTGATAATTTGGTATTCTTTAAAGCTTTGGGTACTGAGCAGATTATTTTATTTTGAAACTAACTACCTTGGTGCTAGAAAGTATTCTTTTTGTTTTTTGAAGGAGAAATCTTTAGGCAGGTGAAGGGTGTGGCAATGTGTGCAGCCTGTGCCCCCACCTATGCTCATTTAATCCTTCTAACTTGGGAAAACTCTTATTTTTGGTTCAGATGTTTATCAGTATATTAAATTATACGTAATATTCTTGGGAGAGATTTTTATTTTGTGGGAAGGACCAGAAATTTGTATTCCTAAGTTTCTTGAATATTTGAATGATACCACTTCTTTCCTTAGGATTGCATATGACTGCAACAGGAATAGTATTAATTATTTGGGCACCATGATTGAATATACGGAAAAGGGTTTCAAATCATAAGTTTACATGAAATCCACCTTCAGTAATGCATACCTACCTGTTGTAGTGATCATCCACTGCACAGAAAAAAAATAGTTAAAACGCAATATAGTCAAGTGGTAAGGATGATGTCAGAAAGGGAAGATATTATTCAAGAAGTAGATAAACTTTCTCAGATGTTTTTAGGTAGAAGATATCCCAAAGAATTTATAGACTAAATTATTGGGAAAGTTTTGGATGTATGGGACAAGAAATACAAACCATTATTAGGTATTGGGTTTGGTAGTGAGGATAAAGATCTTCCCATTAGTGACCCCAATAACTTTGAAAGGCAATGCTAATTGAGTTCTCCAACACATCCCAGAAAGTAAAGGATATTATTAACACAAAATGGAATATTTTAAAATTTAATTGTGTAGTTTTCGGGGAAGTTAGAGTAGATCCACAATGTGTGTTTAAAACTGGATGGAATTTAAGGATTATGTTTGAAACAAATAACTCTGAGGTAACAAGAGAAAAAATGGTAGACAAATCACTGGGAAATGTGATTTTGTACCCAATGCCCTTACATCTTTGTGGAAGAAAGTATAAACTGGGTAATATGTTTGAAACCAATGATAAACTCAAGAAAGGGAATTGTGGAAGTTTAGGAATTGTTTACGTAGCTATTTGCATTAAGTGTTTGTGTGTTTATGTGCAGAAAACTGAGAGAACACTTTGAAAGAGAATATATGCGCGTGTATATAGTATTAAGAACAAGAATGTTAACAAATGCTTTGTTTAAACACCTTATTTGACCTTCTCATAATGAATTTAGGTTTGGGATTCTGGAACAGGTAGAAATGAATCCTCAGTGAGGGGATGGACAGAATAGGCTAGAGTATAATGAACTGCTATGGCAGTTTACACTAAATGCTTTTAGACCCTCTGGTTTGAATGATCACATATCAGTTCAACTAGTTTTAAAATTCTGTATAGCAAAATTATAAAATATAAAAGAATAATTTTAGAACAAGTGAATTTTTATAAATATAAGCTCATGTTTCTTAATAGTTGGGAGTGAATGTATTTTTTAACATTTAACACGATTTTTTACTGTTTTACTTATGTATATATTTATTTTCTGTATATTTTCCTGTAACGTTGGGTTATATACCTTTAACATTTTTACAGGTGTACTAATTGATTAATTAGATAGAAATGCATATAAGCAGATGTTTTCTGAATGTTATTTTATTCTGATGAAGTCCTAGAAGTGAAGGGATGAAAGCACTTAATGAATTAAATATCTATCTATCTATCTATCTATCTATCTATCTATCTATCTATCTATCTATCTATCTATCTATCTGTCTATCTATCTATCTATCTATTTATTTTTTTATATTGAAATTATTAATGTCTTTCATTAGCCCTTTTGAGGTTTTGCTTCCTTTGGATGCTCCTGCATCACATTATCAGTTTTATTTGGGTAACACAGTTTCTCATACATGCCACTCCCATTTATGAATAATTTGATTTTTCTAGATCTACTATTTCTAGTTCCTGGACAAACTGCCTGGGAGAGACAGAGAGAGAGAGAGAGAGAGAGAGAGATTTCTCGGGAGGGGGATTATAGCTGCATCGTTTCTAATTAAAAAAAAAAATAAATTAGCTTACTTGTGATGGCTTCTGACAACATGACATTTCTTATACTGAGGTTTATAACAACAGATCAGATGCAAATAGTGCAAATAATAAAGATGACAGCTCCCTTTAGTTGTTCTTATAGAGTGAACAGTAGCATACAGGAAACCAGACCACATGGTATATATATATATATATATATATATATATATATATATATATATATATATATATGTAGGACTCTAAATGAGTCCAGAAGTGTTAATTATTTAGACATATGTGTAGATGTTGTACCCTTCATTGGAGTTGGGTGGCTACCTCTTGGTGATATGCTTTGATGGTGGGGAACTGATCTGCCATCTCAGCATGAGGAATATGAGATACAGTAAGAATCTTAATGGGCAAGGAGAGTTGGTTGATCCAACATTACCAAGTGAGTGGTCCCAATGCTTTTTATATTTGGAAATGTTTCATGGAATTAGCACATTATTACCTACTTCAGCAAAGTGAAGCAGCTATAACTGTCTGTAACTGTCATCCTGTGTGGAAACGGTACTGGTAGAGTGGCAGGCTAGATATAAATCTAAAGATTAGGTAGTAGCTCATGTCTTCCCAGCCTTTTACTTTTAACACATACACAACATTAGTGTTTAATTACTTAATTTGTCATACTGGATAAAAATGTAAGCAATACACGAATATGAAAAGAGTTGTCTAGTTTTCATCCTTAGATAATAACTGTGTGAATAAGGCTGAGAAAATCGTCTCTTTTCAGGGTTAGGAGACTCTCAACTAAAAGTATGAAGAAGCTGGTGAAGGACATACTATGAATGAAGGTAATCATACTTAGGTATGAGATAGGTTCCTGACCCAGAGACTCCCCAGACTCTGGAATAGACTGCCCATACATGTCAAGCAGAGCGCCTCTTTGGCCCTCTTCAAAAGGAACCTTGATGATTGGATGGGAGAAAGGAAATTCACCCCAGGGATCACGTCAGTCACCCTGCTAGACAGGGGTCCAGGGAAGTAAATACTGTGGGAAGAAATAGCCAGGGAATTGTTATGGCTAGGCTTGTATAGGCCCTAGGACTGATAGCCTAGTACTAACCTATGAACCTAGTAACATAACATAAGGGGGGCGGTTAAGCAGGCAGGCACATGATAAGTCCTAAGGTGAGTGAGGAAAATGATGCTTCTGATATAGCCTAACCCGCAAGTTAATGGGGAGCGGGGACAAGTGCAAGTCAGCGCACACATTTTTGAGCTTGATTGGAATGAGATGCCAGTTTTGTGTGTGTGTGTGTGTGTGTGTGTGTGTGTGTGTGTGTGTGTGAGTGTGTGTGTGTGTGTACATGGGAACTTGGATGTAGGAATAAGACCTTATTGTCCCACAGTGGTAATCATACTAAATGATAAGAAAGTACTTTTTTTTAATATGCTTATTTTATGTTTCCATTCTTAACCAAGGCAGGGATTAGTCCAGTAGACTGTGTTACTGTAGGCATGAAGACAGAAAACTCATTTTGGAAAGATGTGTAGTGGCAATTACATGTACCTATATTTATATCCCTGGCTATGATTCTTTCTGAATATGAATATATGAATATATATATATATATATATATATATTTATATATATATATATATATATATATATATATATTTATTTAAAATTTGTTTACCAGGAAAGTCCAACTAGGACAGAGCCTATTTTCAGCAGAGGCCCAGGTAGAAACACTCGAGATACATGTCTTTGGAATGTGGGAGGAAACCGAACCACATAAACAAAGAGAGGACATGCAGACAACACACAGAAGGCACTCCAGCCGAGAGTTGAACTGGAGAACCTATGGCTGTGACGCAACAACATAAACTGCTGCACCACTGCGCCGCCCATAATATCTATCTATCTATCTATCTATATATATATATATTAGTCAAATAACATGTATGTTGACATCCTGAAGGTAAAACACTTTACGTCAAATCAAATCTTTGACAACCTAGTATGCATGCACCAAGGAAGACCCTCAGAGCATTCAACTTCAAATGTTTTTTGCTGTGTCCCAACCCTAAATAATTATGTATACTAACTTTGAGATTGCATAATCCGCAGAGGAAAGGGAATATCAACCCCACCTGAGGATTGTCACTCTCTTACACTTGTCAACTAGCCAAATGTGGTCAATTAAACAGATGTTGACTGAACTCCCTGTTGATCAAACTGACAGAACCCATAAATATATATATATATATATATATATATATATATATATATATATATATATATATATATATTTATATATATATATATATATATATATATATATATATCTATAGATGTAGATATAAATATATATATATATATATATATATATATATATATATATATATATATATAAATATATATATATATATATATATATATATATATATATATATATATATATATATATAGCTGCACACATACACCTATATTTCTATAGCTATAACTCTGTCTAGTTATCTATTATGTAAATGTTTCACTTTTTTGTATTTTTAATTAAATACATGTTCACTTCATTAACAGTGCAAAAACTAAATATATATTTGGTCAGTAGTCCATATTAGGTAATGAAATGTATACACCTTTGGCAGTACAGAAATACAGCACCTCCATCAGTGAGAGGGGTCCATGGATCATCAGTTTTCGGCATTAAAAGCCATTATGGAGACAAAGGACAATTAACATACTCAGGAGTTCACTGATGTACAGCACATTCAAAAATGCAAACATATTTACTACCAAGGCCAAGGAATGATGTGAACAATTCAGTAAATGAAATATAGAAAAACAACTGATTTTTCTTTAGTTAAGAAGTGTTGGGTTTCTGCTATGTTTGAATCCTGAGTTTAAGAACTAGCCACAAAGGTTCCTTGTAGCTTTATTCTGGATTATGATTTGTTGCTAGTCTCTTATTAAAAGCTTTCAAAAGCAGAAGAAAAGAAAGACAAAAAATAACGATGGCAAGGCACTAGAGAAAGTTATTTTGTAGTAAGTACTCCAACCAATTGTGTAACATCAGCATACAAAAGGTAACAAGAGCTCCAACAGCAAATGTGGCAGTGAAGCAATATATAGGTATACATATAGATAGATACATAGATTGATCTATTGGTGCTAATGAATATATTAAGTATCTGTAAGGTCAACAACTGTCAAATCGACTGCAAATGGTTGACTAGGCAGTTGTCTGACAATGTGGGAGATTAAACAAATCCAGGGGTTGGGAAGCTTGCTCTTACCCTGTGTTTATGTGATCTTGTAGTTAGTATCTGGGCCCATCTCATTTGCTCACTCAACTGAGTGCAGTGAGATCGTATTCTGATTTCAGGCACTCCTACTGTGTACAAAGAGAGAGTTTGGGAAGGGCTACCCCTGTAGCATCTTAATCCTGCTCTGTTCCCTTCCTCAAAAAAAAAAATATATATATAAAAATATTTTATTCAGCTGCTCTTACTGTAACTGTCTTAGTTGCTCTTCTGCATGCTGTTATCTGTTCAGTCGCTCTTACTCTGCACTTATTACTGCTTGTTAATAGCCTTCTAACTTACTGCCTTCTGCACTTGTTTTTTAGTCATTTGTTAATTTAATTGCATTTATTTGAACTGTATTTGCTGTCGTGTTGCTACACACTTGGGTGTGCTGGCCTGCACTACAATTTGAATTGTATTTACTGCTGTTTTAGCTGCTTTTCTGTAACAAAAAAAAAAATTCTAAGCTTGTTTACTGCCTTTCCTGTAACTAGTCAAGTCCAGATACAGACTTGCTGTATCCAGGTCTGTTGGTAAGCTTCTGAGCCCCCCCAAGCCTTTCTGTGTTGGAGGGAAGCCTTCTAGCTTATCTGTGGGAGTGGTAAGCACTAGTTAGCCTATCTACCATGGGAAGAGTTGGTTTTGGTTCTGAAACTGTAGTTCATTGGCCATTTCGGCAGTTTTTCCATCTCTTTCTACTTTCTGGTTAAAAGCCCGTTTTGCGTTTGATCCCTTCCTTTCCTATAACTAGTGTAGTCTTGGTACAGATTTGCTGTATTCAGGACTGTTGGTAAGCTTCTGAGCCCCCCCAAGCCCTTCTGTTTTGGAGAGAAGCCTTCTAGCTTATCAGTGGGAGTGGTAAGCATCAGGTAGCCTATCTACCACAAGAGGAGTGGTCCCTGGCCCAGAAATTGTAGCTTTATTGGAAAGGCTCACCCAGACTCTGCTACACTTTGCTGTGAGGGAAAGGTTGGTTTGCTTTTTATTTATTGTATTTTGTATTGGTTTATTGCCTTTTTTATATTTTGTGTGCTGTGATTTGTTTTCTTTACCTTATGTTTTGCTTGTGTTCTGCTTTTAACTTAATTTTAAAACTTCAAAAGACACCACAGCTCTATTTCTTGTGAGTCAGGCAGAAATTAGAACTGATCAATTAAGGACTCATACATAAGATAGAAGAGGTCACTTAAGGTTAATCATTTGTAAACTGAGGGGGTGGAGCTAGGAACTAAACCTTCTATTTAACGGGTAAAATAAAACATTTCAGAGCTTTATTGGAAAGGCTCACCCAGACTTTGCAACACTTTGCTGTGAGGGAAAGGTTGGCTTGCTTTTCATTTGTTATATTTTATATTGGTTTATTGCCTTTTTATATTTTGAGTGCTGTGATTTGTTTTCTCTACCTTGTGTTTTGCTTGTGTTCTGCTTTTAACTGCATATTAAAACTTCAAAAGACACCACAGCTCTGTTTCTTGTGAGACAGGCAGAAATTTTTCCCCACCCCCTCACCCTGTCACTGTCGTGTTCTTAAATACCACTGTCTTTCTAGCTGCCTGCCTCTTATGTTAATTTGACCATATATATAATTTCCTCTCTGCTTTCACTGGCTTGTGTGAGTAAGCACAAAATTATCATTTTGTGAAATCACTCCCCTTCAACTATTTAAATCTATTGGCCATTCTACTGTATTCCATTTTACCGGAATACAAAAGTGATCACCCCCTTTCAATCTGTCTTGCTGTTTTAAAAATAGTGACTCTCCACTAAAACTTAACATTTTAGACAGGAAAAACTTAAGTTACCTACTTTCACATCTAACTTCTCTAGTGCACACTGCAGTGTTTAGGATAAACCATTTTTTTCCATCTTACCTTTAAGCATCCCTGTCACTAGCACTTACTCTAATACCTGCTGGAAAGCACTAGGAAGCCTTAAACTGATACAAGCACTCAACTCTCCTTATTAATAAGGAGAAATTAATCACAGACACTAAACAGCCTATAATTGCAAAGCACCTTGTTAAGGTAAGGGAAAACAGCTCCTGTACTTACAAAAAAAAAAAAGCACCAAACCAGGCATGTCCAAGGATCAGCTTCCATTGATTTCTCCTGTTCACCTGGTGAATCTGGGCATACTGGGGCAATGCAGCAATTGCCTCATGTACACAGACAACCCTCTCCTCCTACCACCCAACACTATAACCTGTGAGAGATGCACTTACATAGCCAAACTGGAAGCAATGCTCTCTCCACCCAAGATTGTGCTAGAGGATAAGGTTAACACCTGCACTACACCTCAAGCAACACATAGCCCTTCTAAACTCACACCACCAACACCCACACATAACAACACTAAATCCACATATGCGAAGGCCCTTAACTGTAACCTGCCGAAGCAACAAGAACCATCGAAGCTGAAATGTAAACAAATGCCAATCACAACCAAAGTGTCACATAGCTCACAACACCAGTGTGCCACCCAGCAACAGACCCTAATGCAAGACAATGTACCTAACACTTTAGTCATAGGTGACTCTATAGGCAGGCACACTGATGTCCCACTCACCAGGCTGAACAAGGAGAAAATTACAGTGAGCTGTCTGTCGGGTGCCAGGATCCACCACATAACTCATGCATTCAAGTCACTCCACAACAAGTACAAATAAGACTCTGTCATTGTCCATGTTGGAGTGAATGACTTGAGACATACCTCCCTGGACTACGTGAAAAGAGACATGGAAGAGATCTCGGGGCATGTGGCCCAGGCAGGTATGACCCTAGCCCTGAGTAGCATCCTGCCTTTGCCAAGAATTGATATCACAATATAAGGACAAAATGATTGACTTCAACAATTGGCTAAGCTTCTGGTGTCATTCAAAGGGGATCCAGTATCTGTCTGCTTGGGACGACATGATCGACAGACCACAACGCTTTGCCACAGATGGTCTGCACCTGTCGCCCCTTGGATTCAGGTTACTGGCTAATGCTCTTGCCACCCCTATAGTGCCTTTTTTAGGCAAAGTTCAAAGGACAAAACCACCACCGTAACAGGTACAAGCATGCAAAATCTGAAGGTAATGCTACTCAATGCTAGAAGTCTAAATCTCAAAATGCACTCTCTCGAGTCACTCCTAAAAATGGAAAACATTGATATCTGTGCAGTAACTGAGACTTGGTTCAAGGCTCCAGAGAGCACCCCTGCAATACCAAGCAACAACTCTTGCCACACTTTTCGGCTACCAAACCAGGATCGAAACACTAAAGGTGGAGGAGTGTCCATATTCACCAAGGATATTCACACCATCAGATTAGTTGCTCAGCACAATGCATCTGAAATTCTCCAGGTGCAACGAACACTAGGTAAGACTGCAATCCAAATTATAGCTTGCTACAGATCCCCCACCTTGCCCCAAGATTCTCACTACACCTTTCTAAACATACCGGAAAATATTAATATACAATCAAACACCCTAATACTGGGTGATTTCAACTACCTTGCCATTAACTGGGAAAACTACTCATGCACCAACACCTTTGCCCAATGGTTCTTGGAATTCATAAATTCCAATGCCCTGGATCAACTAATCCATAGTCACACCAGGGGCTCCAATATCCTAGACCTGGTTATTACCAACATGGGAAATCGATGCTTCACACCTATGGTCACCCCCTCATTGGTCAGGTCAGTCCCTAAGCTAATCATCCTTAACATCCACATCCCACCCCCACCCCCCAGTAAGGAAACCTCCATAAAAAACTTCTCCAAGGCCAACTTCATGCTACTCAAGTCAGAAGTTGCAAGCTTCATGACACCCATGCAGATGGGAACTGAAAGTTCAACTGCTGAGTCCTACACTAAGGCACTGTATGAGCACATCCACTCATGCATGAATCGTGCCATCCGAAATAGAACCAAGATGCTCTCTTCCAAAAAAAGGACGCCAATCTGGTGGTCCCCTGCCATAAACAAATTTTACAACAAAAGGAAAAAACTGTTGCAGAAAAGAGGGAAATCCCAGGATGCAAAAAACTCCATTACCAGCCTCAGTAAGAAGCTGAGATCCCTCATAAAATCCTCCAAAGCTAATTACGAAAATAAAATTGCCAAAGATTCCAAAGACAACCACAAGGCATTCTATAACTATGTCAAGAATCTAAATGGCAATGCTCAGATCTGCTGTGAGCTACAACAGAATGGCATTAAATATACTGATCCCAAGGATATTGCCAGTATCCTGGCAGATCGATTCAGTGCCAACTTCACCCCCCTCTGACCTCCTAAATGGCCCATCTCAGTACTGGAAGATTGCCAAATTCAGGTAATTATGGCCACACAGGAAAAAAAACGTACTCTCCAAAGCTAAGAATACAACATCCATGTGACCAGATGACATCCCGGGCTGTGTACTACATGAACTACAAAATGAAATGGCACCTCACTTAAGTGTCATGTTTAATCATACCCTCACCTCAGGCTTCGTGCCCACTGAGTGGCACACAGCTGCAGTTATCCCACTCCACAAGAGGGGATCCACCTTGGATCCTGGGAACTACCACCCCATCAGTCTGACGAGCCTGATCTGCAAGGCCATGGAATGTATTATCATAAAACTTATAAACAAAGACATTGGCAACCTTAAAACACTGGACCCCACCCAGTTTGGGTTCATGAAGGGCCAATCTTGTCTCCTTAACCTTATTGACTTCTTTGAATTAGTCTCCAGAGCCATGGATGAGGGTAAGGCAGTCCACACAGCCTATCTGGACCTCGCCAAGGCCTTTGACACCATCCCCCACTCTGGAATCATAGATAAACTTACTCAGCTGGGCATTAATCCCTACATCACTCGATGGGTTGCAAACTGGCTTACTGACAGAACCCACACTGTAAAAGTAGCTGACTCCAAATCCAGCTCCAGACAAGTGACAAGTAGAGTACCTCAGGGTTCAGTCCTGGGACCTCTCTTGTTTGGCATCTACTTCTCTGAAGTATAGGCCAACAGTAAGGGACTCTGGCTAACAAAGTTTGCAGATGACTGCAAACTGGGAGCCATTATTGAATCCCCAAATGATGTGGATACTCTACAAAAGGGCCTTAAAGAAACAGATGCTTGGTGCCAAAGCCATGGGCTCAAGCTCAATGCCAAGAAATGTATAGTTATCCCCTTTGCAAAAAAACATGTACCCATGAATTATCACATAGGTGTCAGTTCACTAAACACCAAAAGTGTGATAAGAGACTTAGGGACACAGGTGGACAGTGGTCTCACCTTCAATAACCACATCGCCACAACAGTCAGGAAATCCTTCTATGTGGCACACCTCATCACTAAGGGATTTCATCCAGAAAAAAGGAGGTCATTGTCCCACTGTACTCATCCCTCATTAGACCCATTATAGAATACAATGCCCATTTTGGTATGTACCTCTCAAGACATCTGCAGCAACTGGAAAGGCCACAGAAATACCTCACTAAAAGAATCACAGGCCTAAAGCAGATGCCCTATGCTGACCGCCTTAAAAAACTCCAGCTATACTCTGTCGCATATTGTCTACTCCGAGGCGATCTCTGCTTAACATACAAGGCCATGTCAAACCCACAGCTGTTGGACATGCTACACTTAAAGAAATCCCTATCCCTCAGAGCCACATGGTCCAGGGATCTAAATCTTGTCATCACAATAAACAAAACATGCTGGAGGGATAGGTTCCTGACCCAGAGACTCCCCAGACTCTGGAATAGACTGCCCATACATGTCAAGCAGAGTGCCTCTTTGGCCCTCTTCAAAAGGAACCTTGATGATTGGATGGGAGAAAGGAAATTCACCCCGGGGATCATGTCAGTCACCCTGCTAGACAGGGGTCCAGGGAAGTAAATAGTGTGGGAAGAAATAGCCAGGGAATTGTTTTGGCTAGGCTTATATAGGCCCTAGGGCTGATAGCCTAGTACTAACCTATGAACCTATGAACCTAATGGCTGTTTGAGCATTTTTTTCCCATCTCTTTCAACTTTCTGGTTTGAAAGCTGCACTTTTGCCTGTTTCCTGCTTTTCCTATAAGTAGCCTAGTCCGGTTACAGAGTTGCGGTATCCAGGATTTTTAGTAAGCTTCTGAGCCCCCCCCAAGCTTTTCTGTGTTGGAGGAAAACCTTCTAGCTTATCAGTCAGAGTGGTAAGCACTAGGTAGCCTATCCTCCATGGGAAGAGTGAGTTTTGGCCCAAAAATTGTAGTTTATTTGGCCGTTAGGGCAGTTTTCCAACTCTTTCAGCTTGCTGGCTTAAAAGCCTATGTTTGTACTTGTTCTCCACCTTTCCTGTAACTAGTCTAGTCCAGGTACAGATTTGCTGTATCCAGGACTCTTTGTAAGCTTCTGAGCTCACCAAGCCTTTCTGTGTTGGAGGGAAGCCTTCTAGCTTATCTTTGGGAGTGGTAAGCATTAGGTAGTCTATCTACCACAAGAGGAGTAGTTCCTGGCCCAGAAATTGTAGCTATTGGCCGTTTGGGCAGTTTTTTTTCCATCTCTTTCAATGTTCTAGTTTAAAAGCTGCACTTGCGCTTATTTCCCACCTTTCCTGTGACTAGCCTAGTCCAGATACAGAGTTGCTGTATCCAGGACTGTTGGTAAGCTTCGGAGCCCCGCAAGCCTTTCTGTGTGTTGGAAGAAAGCCTTCTAGCTTATCAATGGGAGTGGTAAGCACTAGGTAGCCTGTTTACCATGAGAGGAGTGGTTCTTGGTGCAGAAATTGTAGTTTATCGACCATTTGGACAGTTTGTCCATCTCTTTCAACTTTCTGGTTTAAAAGACCACATCTGCCCTTGTTTCCCATCTTTCCTGTAACTAACCTACTGGTAACACTAGAAAGCCTTAAACTGATACAAGCCTTCTAGCTTAGAAGAGAGACTTTGGAGTGACTAAGTATCCATTTTCTGTACTTTGTTGCTGTACTCAACTGTTTTCCACCTAAACACAGATTTTCCAGCATTTATTGTGATTTAAAAGCTTGTTTTGTTTCACATATTGTACTTATTTGACTGCCTGCACTTTTAAAAAGTTGTTTTTTGTTTAAATAATTTGTTTAACTGTTGTAGGCTACACACTAAAGTACGATAGCCTTTTCTGATCATTTGTAGTTGTTTAAGGCTGTTTTAAGTGTATTTTTTACTGTTTTTGCCTTATCTTTTCAAAAAAACCAAACAATTCCCAACTTTCTAAGCTAGTATAGTCCAGTTTTCAGGCTAGTGCTGAATTCAGGGCTGTGATACTAGTTTCTGAGTTGCTCATACTTTACTTGGATAGAAGGAAGTTTCTCTGTTTACCAGTGAGAGAGGGGAGCTTTGAGCAACCTATCTGTCCCTGGAGGAGTGGTTCCAGCCCAGAAGTTAGTAGTTTATTGGCCATTTTGGGCTAATTTCTATCTCTTTCATTTCCCTACTATAAAACCGCGTTTGCATGGTTTTGCGCACTGGGCAGTGCCAGTTAGCTACAGTTAAATTATTCCCAGCTCCACTAAGTCTCCTCTTCAGTTTTTCCCTTGAAACTAGTCTAACTCTCAACCTAAGCACTCAAAAAGCATCTTACAGCCAAGCACTTGCTCAGACCTAATAGCAAGCACTAATAAACCCTGTCACTGATTGTCCAGCAGGACAAGGCTCTTTATTCACCCCTCACCAACCAAGCGACTAAGCAGCTCACCCTACTATTCAGGCATGACCAAAGGGCAACTTCAGGTGCACTCTCCAGTCCAGCTGGTGAATCTGGGTATCCTGAGGCAATGTTACAACTGCCTCATGTACACAGACAACCCTCTCCTCCTACCACAAAATACTAACATATGCGACAGATGCAATTCCAAACTGGAAGATAAGCTGTCTCCACCCAAGACTGGAACATACAGTCAAGAGGAGAAGGTTAGCACTTGCACCACACCTCCAGCCGCACACAGATCTACTAAAACAGCACTGGCAAAAAATACACATACATACACAAAATCATACTCAGAAGCTCTAAATAAAAACCTGCAAAAGCATTAGATTTCCACAAATCCATTCCATTCACAAACATCATCCAATATGCAGATGATCAATTCCCATCTACAAACTAAATGTAAAAAACAACACAAAAACTAGGCATGCTCCCAATGGACTATCCTAAATAAATAAATAAATAAATTAGAGACCTCCAAGGTAGACACCCAAACAATCTGCACTTCCCATCACAAACCAGACAACACATAAAACACGAAATCAGTGTGCTGCACAATCACAGCCCTTAAGGCGAAATAACATACTTAACACATTAGTAGTAGGTGACTTTATAGTCAGGCACACTGACATCCCACTCACTAGGCTGGATAAGCAGAAGGTTACTGTTAGCTGCCTGTCGGGAGCCAGAATCCACCACATAACACAAGCACTCAGGTCACTCCAGAACAAGTACAGATATGACTCTGTCATTGTTCATGTTGGTGTGAATGACCTGAGATGTACCTCCCTGGACTACATGAAAAGAGACATGGAAGAGCTCTCTGATCATGCAGCCCAGGCTGGTATGACCCTGACCCTGAGTAGCATCCTGCCCTCACCAAGAATGATACCTCAGTATAAAGAATAAAATATCAATTTCAACAATTGGCTAAGCCTCTGGTGTCATTCAAAGGGGATCCAGTGTCTGTCAGCCTGGGACAACATGCTCGACAAACCACGTTGCTTCACAAGAGATGGCTTGCACCTGTCACTGCTAGACTTTTGAATACTAGTCAAGGCTCTTGCTGCTCCCATAGTGCCTTTTTTAGGCAAGGCTCAAAAGTCAAATCCACCTCCGTAAACAGCACAATTAACAAAAAAACTGAGGGTTATGCTACTCAGTGTCAGGAGTTTAAATCTCAAAATGCACGCACTCAAAGCACTCCTCAGTATGGAGAACATCGACATCTGTGCAGTAACTGAAACCTGGTTCAAGGCTCCAGAGAACACCCCAGTACTACTGGGCTACAACTCATACCACACATTTTGGCCACAGAACACGGACCAAAACACAAAAGGAGGGGGTGTATCCATATTCATCAAGGATACCTACACCTCCAGGTTAGTGGCGCAGCATGATACCTCTGAGATCATCCATGTGCAACTAACATCGGGCAAATCTGCAATGCAAATTGTGGCCTGCTACAAATCACCCTCCATGACCCAGGACCACCACTCCACCTTTCTGGAGACACTGGAAAACATGAAGGTCCTACCGAACACCCTGATATTGGGCAATTTCAATTGCCCTTCCATTCACTGGGAAAACTACTCTAGTACAAATTCCCAGGCCCAGTGCTTACTGGAATTCATCAACCAATGCCTTGGATCAGCTGGTAAACTCCCCTACCAGAGGTGAAAGCATATTGGACCTGGTCATCACCAACATGGACGACAAGTGTTCCAAACCGGAGGTCAACCCGTCACTGGTTAGATCAGACCATAAACTAATCATTCTGGATGTCCACATCCCATGCCAAACCTAAGGAAACCACAGTAAAAAACTTTTCTAAAGCAAACTTCACCTTACTTAAGACAGAGGTGATAAGTTTCACAGCCCCACGCTAAAGGATAACTCTGCCCAAGATGCAGAAACCTTTAAAATGCACTCTGAGCACCTACAAGGATGCATGGATCATGCCATCCCTAGCAAAACCAAGAATCACTCCTTTAAGAAAAGGAAACCAGTTTGGTGGACCCTGCAATAAACAGGCTATACAATAAATGGAGGAAACTAGTTCAGAAAAAAGCAAATCCCAAGAAGGAAAGACATCCCTGATCAGTATCAGTAAGAAACTAAAGTCCCTCATGAAATCATCCATGATCAGTATCAGTAAGAAACTAAAGTCCCTCATGAAATCATCCAAGGCTAACTTTGAAAGAAAAATAGGCAAGGATTCAAAAGATAACCACCAAGCCTTCTTTAGCTATGTTAAGAATCTAAGTGGCAACTCGCAGATATGCACTGAATTAGTGCAAAATAGCACAAAATATACTGAACCTACCGATATTGCCAACATCCTGGCAGATAGATTCAGTGCAAACATCACCCACCTCTCACCTCCAAAAGGGCCCACAACAATACCAGAAAAGTGTAGTGTCCCAAAAATCACAGACGCACAGGTGAAAACAGCCCTTTCAAAAGCCAACAACACAGCGTCAATTGGACCAAATGGTGTCCCAGGCTGCGTCTTGAACAAACTACAGAACAAACTAACCCCCCACCTAAACATGCTGTTCAACTTCAGCCTCTCCACAGGCTACGTGCCCATAGAATGGCACACAGCAATGGTTATTCCTTTCCACAAAGGAGGGGCCACAACTGACCCTGATAACTATCACCCCATAAGCCTGACTAGCCTGGTCTGCAGGGTTATGGAGCACATCATCATGGAACTCATTAACAAAGACACTGGGAATCTCCAAACACTTGACCCGACCCAGTTCAGCTTTGTTAAGGGCAGATCATGCCTACTAAATCTGGTTGACTTCTTCGGGACAGTCACCAAGGCCATAGATGAGGGAAAGGTGGTTCACACAGCCTACCTTGATCTCGCCACGGCTTTTGACACCATTCCCCACTCGGGTAATACAGAAAAACTCACCAGCCTGAACATAAACCCCTATATCATGAGATGGGTTGCCAACTGGCTTACAGACAGAACTCACATGGTAAGAATAGAGGACTCCAGGTCTGACTCGAAACCAGTCACAAGTGGTGTCCTGCAAGGCTCAGTCCTGGGACCTCTACTGTTTGGCATGTACTTCTCAGAAGTACAGGCAAACATAGGAGGACTCTGGCTAACCAAGTTCCTGGATGACTGCAAACTGGGAGCCATAATTGACTCTCTGGCTGACACGGGCTTCCTCCAAAAGGGCCTTACTGAGATGGACACATGGTGTCAAAGTCATGGCCTCAAGCTAAATGCCAAAAAATGCATAGTCATCCCATTTGGGAAAAACAAAACACCCATGAATTACCACATAGGTGGCAGCCTGCTTAATACAGAAGAGGTAATAAGAGATCTGGGGACCCAGGTAGACAGTAATCTCTCCTTTGACAATCATATTGCCAAAGTAGTTAGGAAATCCTTCTATGTGGCCCATCTAATTACTAAAGGGTTCGCATCTAGAAATAAAGAGGTTATAGTGGCCCTCTACTCGTCACTCATTAGACCCATCAAAGAGTAGAATGCCCCATTTGGGATGTACCTCACAAGACACTTCCAACAGCTGGAAAGACCACAAAAGTACCTCACCAAGAGGATTACTGGCCTCAAACATATGTCCTATGAAGCCCGACTGAAAAAACTCCGGCTGTACTCAGTGGCATATCACTTACTCAGAGATGATCTCTGTCTGACTTACAAAGTCATGTCCAACTCAGAATTGAAGGACATGCTCCACCTAAAGAAATTCAAGTCACTGCGAGCCATGCACTCTAGTGAACTAAACCTCTCCACAACAATAAATAGAACATGCTGGAGGGATAGATTCCTGTCACAGAGATTCCCCATGCTTTGAACAAAATTCCAAATGACATCAGGCAGAGCTCCTCACTAACACTCTTCAAGAGAAACCTTGACGAGTGGATGGGTAACAGAAAATACACCCCTGGGATCACTTAATTGGCTCTGCTTGACAGAGGATCAGTTAATTAATCAATGGGGTGGTGAAAGCCGACACACTCTGGCTAGGCTTATAAATGCCCTCGGGCAGACAGTCTAGTACCTACCTATGAACCTGTATACAATTTGCAGGGGGTGTGAGGGGTGCAGATATATGAGGGGTGCATGAGGAGGGTTGCACCATTGCAGAAATAATGTTTGTTTTGTTTTTCCAAAGTTACATTTTGCATGCCCCAAGTATGATTTTTGGCAAATGCATAGTACTGTGTCAGTTACATTGTTTTGAGGTCAATATTGTTACAAAGTTTGGTGCTTTAGATTTTATATATATATATATATATATATATATATATATATATATATATATATATAAAAACTTATGATATAGAATGGTTTCCATTAGATAATATTTAGTGTTCTAGTATGTTTCTTATAAAAAACACATATGTTTGGTTTGAAAAAAAAATATATATGCTTAGTTTGTCAATGTATATCAGTTTAGCTGAATTATGTTATTTGAGTAGTAATGGTTGTGTGTGTATGTATATTTATATTTAGACACACAATGTTTAATACTGTTATGTTGCTTTAAATGAGTGTTTGAAATACAAATAAATGTACTGCATGTGGATCCGGGTACTGGTAACACTGAGGATGCCTATTTGGCGAAACCGGTCTGTAGTACCAAGGAGTTGTGGCAGTCTGAAGCCACCATGATGAAGGAACAATAAAACTGGATTTATAAGAATTGCTGTTTGCATTTTTTGGCAATCATTGCTTGGGCGCACACTATACTAATGAGTGCTGGATTTAGTTGAGTTGTGTTTATGGTCCATGCACTGTTGGATTTATTTTGGTCGTGAATACGGGCACCTTATCGAGAAGCAAGTAGACATTATTTAAGAGTGCTGTATTGCGACTTTTTGGTGATTTCACAATTGTTAATTGCCTTAAATTGAGTTTGGGAAAGACAATGGCTGAAGGGTTCGATTTGCGACTGTATTTGGATGGTTTGGCTTCGGACAAAGACGAGGTCACGCTATTTTCTGGAGGTGAAGAACCTTGTTTGCAGGTACATAATACGAACAATAAAAAAATGATTGATACGGACATGGAAACATGTTTTAAACGCTTAACTGAGCGTTCAAGAAATTTAGAAGCAATGTTTGGCATATAAAACTACTAAAGGCTTATTTAACTGTGGGTATAGCGCCAAGAGGTGTACGTGTGTATGTAGAGCTGGGCGTGGGCCAGGATGATGAACTTTTTTATCAATAAATGGTGTGAGATTCAAAAGGTAACCCCCGGGATTCATGTAGCTTGCGCCAGGCGCAGGCGTAGCGTAGGTGGTATAATGCCAAACATGGCCACCGAGCGATTCAGGTATGATCCAATTCCACGTGCACTACCGGCATATGCTAGATCTGTGCAGCCCTCGGCTTAGGTATGCTAATCACCCCATGCGCAGTGCTGCACCATGCAAATGAAGGTACATAGCGATTCATGAAGTGGTGCAGGTGTAGCGTAAGCCCACAAAAATGTAAACCAAAAAACACGGTTTACATTTTTCCAAACAGAACATCGGAACTATGAAAGCGGACCAGACTCATGTATTACAAAGTTAACATATGCCGATGGCTAAATATACAGCCAATGGCATAAGAAAAGATGCACAACACCTAAAAAACAACATTTAATGTCAAGCCCACAGTAACGCAAAGTACAACCGCAGGGCATGTGTGCACAAATGGGAACACAAAGAAAATATATACAAATGTCATAAAATCGCAATGTAATACAAATCATGATTTCACCACAATACTCAATGGTATGCATGGTACACCACAACCAAGCTGCAAGGGTTGCTAAGGGTCTGTGACAGTGTTCGGCGTGGTAACTAGGAATTAGTAGAAAATGCCATGCAAATGAGGCAGGCAATAGTGAATTGCAAATGTCCCGCCGGACTAAGGATGTACCATACGGTGCAGCGCTACAACACTGAGGAGTGGCTTAGAGGTATACATGACATCAGCAGTGGGGTGTGCCACTGTAGCTGTAAGCACACTGCAGCAATGCAAATCCAGCCTGGCCGTTGCTAAGCAAAGCCGCAGGACAGGGTTGGGGAGGTAGGTATAGCATTATTTAGCTGAGAGCACATATGGTGCCCGAAAGCGCATGTGTACGGAGAGGAAAATGTGCCCAAAACCCAGTAAGCAGACGCACATGGCGTGCACCATAACTCAAACAGGAAGGTCAGGGGAAGAAAATAAGGAAATGCCGCAGTAGGGTAATTGGAGTACAACTAAGAAATTAACACCTACTAACTCACAGCGGGCAATCGACGGCAGCTGACAAGTCTGCTCACAGACACCTGCAAAACAGGATAGGGGAGGTGTCGGATTGCAAAGAAAATAGAACTGTCATAGCAGAGCAAAGCAAACCTGCAGTAGACCGGCCATAGAACACATTACGCAAGATAAGCCAGGTGTAGGAAAGTACAAATGAAAGCAGGCTGCTGGATACATGCCAGAAAATGGGAGGTGAAACGTGAAGAAATGTAAAGGGAAGGGCAAGAGGTAATCCACGGCAGCCAAATGTAATTCAACACCAAAGGCATCACAATAGTAGTTCCTGTCATAAAACACATAAGATACCCTGTAGCTACGATTGCACATACACACCCTATGACATCATCGGTGCTCACAGCACAATAGTATAAAGCATGAAAGCACCCCACACACACCTGTGTATTCCCAAACACTGCACCATAGGTGTAAACATACAGGGAACTTTTACAATGTACATGTTGGGAGCTGCCATAGCTGTGATTCATCACCATGTGTTACAGACTGACGGTGTTGTGGAGGATGATGCTGACAACCACCACAGGCCCTGGAGGAGGAGAAGAGTGTTCAGACCAAGGGTAACCTACCAGGGGCTACATGATCTGGAGATAGTAGAGTGTTACAGGGTGGACAGGAACATCTTACAGCAAATAGTTGAGCTGTGCCGGCCACGCCTGAGATCCAGAAACAACAGAGGGGAACCCATCCCAGTGGACATGAAGGTATGTGTAAGCTTGCAAATACTAGCCACAGGTACCTTTCAAAGGCCAACTGGAGATATAATGGGGATCTCACAGGCATCAGCATCCAGGGTACTACACCAGTTTCTGGATGCCATGTTACCACATGCCAATGGGCATATATACTTCCCCCAAACTCAGGAGGAGTTGGCCAGCAATATGCGTCTCTTCCACTATGTGGCACATTACCCGGAGGTACTGGGTGCGATAGACTGCATGCACATACATATCAAGTCACCACCCGGTGAGCATGGTAGGCACTACATAAACCACAAGGGATACTACTCCATCAACTGCCAGGTCATGTGCAATGTCCAGGACATTATCATGGATGTGTGTGCTGGCAGCCCTGGAAGCTACCATGACTCCCACATCTGGCATGCCTCACAGCTGTATCAGGTATTTGTCAGGGGCGACATCCCACATGGCCACCTTGTGGGGAATGCTGGCTATGCACTGGAACCGTGGATGATGACTCCCATCAGAAATGCACACACACCCATGCAAGAACGCCATAATGCGGCACACGCACAAACCAGAATCATCATAGAGCGTGTGTTCGGGATGCTGAAATCATGGCTACGTTGCTTGGACATATCTGGTGGAGCCTTGCAGTACTCTCCAGGCACATGTGCCCACATCCTCATAGTATGTGCCATGCTACATAATATGATCATGCGGAAACAGCTGCAGCAGGGACAAAATGGTGAAGGCCATCACAGGCACAGAGGGATTCAGACCAGGAACACCCTGTGCCAGCCCCAGTAGGCAGACGTAGGCATGCCCAATATGCCTATGCCTTGGCAAAGAGGGAACATATAGCACATACTCTGACAGTGTAGGCCCCTATGGACTGACACACCTCTCCACCTGCACACACAGTAAAATGGATGGCACACACACACGACCACCTGTAAATTGTAATGTATAGGTGGCCTACTGTGTGAATCCTACATAGGCAGCCCTCAACCATTGTACACACAACAGCTATTGGAACAAGGAATGTCAACACCTGAACAGTACACGCACCTATCAGCATATGTTGGTACTGTGTGTATAGGGTCCTAGGTACATTGGTAGGTATACACCCGATTGTCAGAGGCCATTCATCAATCGAGGCAAACAGTGTCTGCTGTTGCCACCACATCGAGTAACCAACTGTTGCTCAGTGGAGCAGAGCCAATTGCGGGATCCATGTGTGTAATCACTGTTCCCCACACACTCTGCATGGATTCCCTGGTGTGTTAATGAGGGCTCCATATAATGTAATCATGGATGTAGTGGCAAAGCATGGGGTGTACCCATGACAGGTATCTGTCACCCCAGCATGTTCCACCTATGGTTGTGTGAAGGTGTAGCACATTATAGTGTGTGGATCACTGTGACATCCATACCCAATGCTGGAGCACATCCATTAAACATCACTTGGACATACCATTAATAGGTCTCATCCATATGTAAACTAACTGAGTTACCCATTTGATCGCAGTATGGAGTAACAGCCGTAGTACAGTCCACATACAAAACGCCATAACACGTGTACAAATCCCAGATGCCCAAGTGGTAAATGCAGTGACTGTTGTGCATGTTCCCGGTCCCACATCCTGCAAGGGATGTAACGTAATCCCGAAGGCACGAATAATGCATGTTGGCTGCAGGTCATCAGATCATGTTTAGCACATGTTAGTGGGAATATGCGTTGCCCAGTGCTGGTAAGCGTCGTTTAAATATGACTATACAGATATGCGCGAAACAGGGCTAAGCTTCTCTGAATATCGTGCAGATCATGGACAATGATGTCCAGAACAGGTGAACCCAGCATTATTCACCCCTGTCCTAATAGTGCCTGCTCTGAAGGGTAAAATGACCACTGCCAGGAGTAGAACACGCAATCATGTACACAATCACCTAACACTAAGCTAGCCAAGATGTACCAATGGCAGGTGTGTAATGTGACAGGTTCGAACACAAACGTGCGGAGTCCAGGTAACAGTATACACCGACATGTACACAATGAAAGGTGTATTCTGCATGTCACTCTCTCTGTTAGATATATATATATATATATATATATATATATATATATATATATATATATATATAAGAGAGAGAGAAAGGAGAGAGATATATGATATATTATATATATACAGATTCACCTATATCTGCAGATATGTAGATAGGTCAACGACATGTACACAACCATGCAGGTACAAATAAATAGGGTACTGCCAACTAAGGAATGTGTCACATACCGACACATGTAATCACGAGGCTGAAAGACCGAAAAAACACAGTACAGGAACACTAGAACAGCGTGTAATATTATCATGATATTAAGGGACATTTAGTTATCGCTGCCGGTGTTGCGGTCCATGTAGGTACTGTGTTCAACTGTGTTTGTGATTGCCGTAGTCTGTGTATGTGTGTGTTGAGGGTGCTGTGTGCGTTTCCGTGGGACTGTAATGTATGTGTGTGTGTGTGCTTGCATCGTGTGTCTGTTAGTGCTAACTCGGGGATAGATCATTAAGGTAGGTGTGGTTATAGCTGGCTGTAGGCATACGGTTACCACCTGTCCCACTTTAAGAGGGACAGCCTCTCCCTGGGCAGTTGTGTCCTGACAAAAAATATTAAAAAGGGCAAATGTCCGAGATTGTAGGACATAATTATGTCCCATATATTATGTAATAGTTGCATTAAATAGATATGCCTGTATCTATAACACGTAAATGTTACATGAAACATGATAAGTAGCTAAAGTGCTACAAGAATAAGTATGTATTCAGGATAAAAGTATGTGCTATCCTGTGTACTGACCATGGGTATGTGTCAGCCTGTAAACACCGATGTGTGTCCTGCAAATGTCCCACTATGGCTGTTGTGGCAACCCATGCCAAACAGGTTCAGTCACCAACACAACTGCAATTAGTGCAAATATCTGTGACAGAAATACACGGGACAGCTGTCATTTAGTAACATTCCTTTACATATCGCTATATTTCTGGAGGTATGGAAGTATCAACCTCACCTGCATACTATATAGAAACCAATTAACAACGGCCCAATGTATAAGCCCGTAACAACCATAGTTTTAGTCTACTAACTGATAGGTCTTCAATTAGGGAAGGAGCCCGCACACATATATGGAATAAGTAGAAATGCAGTCCCCACAAACCTGTATATGCTATGTACACCCACCTACATCTCCCACACATGAAACAATAGCAATACAGACTGTAATAACATCACAAACATCCACTCACTCAATTACATCTGCAGAAGCGTTAACATACCTTGTGAGAAACACATTTGTAAAGGCGTCATGTGAAATCGTAGCTGTTGTACAATGGAACAGACGGCGATTTTACAGGTTTTGTTTGCAATAGTCCCTTATCAGACGGTTGAGATGACAGGTACACTCACATGTAGAACCACATACTCTAGCCATCACAGACAATCAACAGGGGACATGAATCCAAAATATCCGTGTCTCTACAAATAGCAGTTGCAATTCCACACAACAAAACACATACAGGCCATCTCCCCAAAGGTACGGCAAAAGGGCAACGCCCAAGTGGAGAATTCAATTATACCCCACTGTTACCATGTAATTGGCGAATGGAGTAGCTGCACAGCTAATGTGCATGTAATAATTTACTCAGGAACACCAATTGGTGGCAGGAAATCACATGTTACAGGTATCGACGTATATAAGGATGACTTGTCAGATATTCAAACCGCATGCTCATACCATAGAACCATTTAAAAGGTGTAAGAGAGATATGTACGAAAGTTCGGAACGCTAACAAGGTATGTAGAACACTCAGCATGTTAGTGTATGTATAGCCTGTTTTGTATTAATTAAAAGTGTCTGCAATGCATAAAGTGGGAAAAGGTATTATGTAGTGATGTCTTGCTGAGCATAGTAACACTTGAAGAAATTATGTGTCCTGCTGTGGGCCACAAGGTAAACATCACAGACACCACAAGGGATGCTACATGAGGGCTTTAAACATAACAATTCCACACCACCCACCATCAGTGGTAGGGTATGTCCAACAAGTACGTGCCATAGCAGGGGACAGTATATGTTGATATAACTGTCACAGTAGGCATGTGTATGAGCATATAACAACAATAAAATGCCTAAGGTGGTCATGCTGTGCAAGTATGCTTTGCATTATGGGATAATATGTAAAATATGTGTAATGTACAGTATTGTAGGTAGATATGTCAGATATTCTACACAGCATAACAGTTATATCATGCAAACAAAAGGTATTGTCTATTGGCATGTACAATACACAATAACAGGATGCATATGGCTTGTAGTCACGGGACACTGTAACAGTATGATAGCTAATCGAAATGGAAGAGCTACTCAATTAACCCTACACAAAGGAAATGTAATAGCTTCACAGGTTCATAGTGAGGTACTATGCTGTCTGGCAAGTCTATGTGTAATCCCAACTACAGTGTTTACACCAGTGGCACCTCTCTAGGATAGTGTCCTGTCTGTGAACAGCAGAGCCATGTGTTACCTGCACCTCTGCACAGTACAGCCACTGCAGAGATCCCTGGCATACATGTGTGGCTCCCATCCACCAAGTGAGGTATCTCATAAACAGTGCTACTGAGTGTCCCTGCGTGATGTAGATAGGAATCATGTTCCAAAGCATGCTGAGTGTCTGGTTTGGGAATGTAACACTCAAGAACATCCCACTCATTGTTGCGTTTGTGCACATATCCATGAGCATGTTGCTCTCAGTAGCATTTGCTTATTCGCTTATGTGGAGTAAATCCATGAATATTGTTGTGGACATGGGCCCTGTAGGTTCAGCAGAGGTCACCCCTGAGTATGCAGTATGCAAATGTGTACAGTCATGGTGTCCGTACTTCTGCCGCATATGTCAGCCTTCGGAGCTCAATAATCCTCATGGTGTGTTAATGTTGTGGTATGTAAAGCCATTGCTGTTCTGTAAGGTACACCCTAAACGGGGTGTTGTACCCTTGAATGTGTGTATACGTCAGGAGTTTAGAGGTACAATGGGTGCCTTTGTTCCAGCTACAAACCCAGTACAGATAAGGGTGGCCACATAGAAGGATATCCACGCCACGGTGTTACATACGTGTGTACTAAGATCCTGTATAATGTCACATGTATGTAGGGGACTACCACCTATGTGATAGTTAGTAGGTGATTGGTGTAATCCAAAGGGGATGTTCATGCACCATGTGTCATGCAGCTTGAGGCAATGTTATCGACATCAGGTATCCATCACAGTGGCGCCCTTATAGAGGGAGTCTGTATCAGCTGGTGGATCAATCATGGTGCCTTGTATGCAGTTGTCTGGAAACCTAGTCAGGGAATGTCCCTCTGTGCTAGCCTATACCTCAGGGAAGCATATACCGAACATGAGGGGCCCTATGACTGAGGACTGTGGTATGCCAAGTGTAACTGAAATACAGTAGGTACTATGGTATGCTACCCTCATTGTGTGGGTCCTGTCCGTGAGTCACTTTGCATAACATCCTGAGACATAGGGGTCAATGTGCAGGTGAATGTGTATGTTGTCAATACCAGAATGGAGAATGGTGCTGAAAGCTAATGAGAGGACAATGTAGGCTGTGTGGACTCCCTTACCGTCATCAACTACCCTGGTAACTGTATCAAAGGAGTCCACCAGGTGTAGGAGCCATGGTCTGGCCTTAACAACTCCAACCTGGGTGGCATCAAAGGTCTGGAGCCCACCAATGTCTCTGTGAATGACTTCCATGATGATGTGCCCCATAACTTTGCAGAACAGTCCAGTCAGGCGTATAGGGCAATAGTCCTTCTGGTTCATTGTGGTGCCACCTGTGTGGAGTGTGATAACTGTTGCTATGTGCCATTCAGGGGCCACAATGTCTGATACAAGGCTATTAGTGAATCTGGTGGCCAAGTGGGGAGACATGTCATTCTGAGGTTTGTATAAATCACAGCCTGGGATGTTGGACGGTCACATGCAGTCTGTGTTCCAGGCCTTAGAGAGTGCAGGTTGGAACTGTGTAGTTGTGACCGCAGGGACCCCGCAATGTTCCTGCATGGATTATGGTACCATCATGGCACTGTTTGGAATAGCATGATCCATGCAGTCATGTAAGTGCTAATGAAGTGTACTGGGGTATGTTTCAGCGTTTGTATGTGCATTGTCCATCTGCATGGGTGTCATGACGTTTACTACTACTGTCATAAGACATCTGTAGTAGGCGTTGTACTAATCATGTACTGTGTATGCCGTGAAGGGTGTGGTGCCGGGATGTGGGTAACAAAGGTGATTAGCATATGTTCAGAAACTACCAATGAGGGGATAACCACAGGTGTGGAACACCAGTGACATGTTGGTAATGTCCATGTATAGGATATTGTTGGTCTTGGTAGTGGTGTGTATGGGTTGATCCAGCCAAGTGGAGGTTATGAACCCTGGACAGTGTTGGCCTAATGTGTCAGTACATGAGTAGCTATCCCAGTTAAGTGTGTGGTAGTGCCAGTCGCACATCAGTAGTACCTTTCTGAACCCTACTGTCCAGTACACCAAGAAATGAGGGCCAGTAACCATGGGGTATGTTGTTGAATCCATAGCATGTTACAATGTGTATATCAGTTCTGGCCACAGTTAGTTGCACGTGGATCACCTCTGATGCATTGTGCTAAGTAACCAGCCAGGAGGTGTGTACATCATAGTGAAATATGGACACACCTCAGCAGTGTGTGTTCCGGTCCAGGTTACATGACTGAAAGGTGTGGTCTGCGTATAACCTGTCTGTGCAGGTGTGCACTGCAGAGATATTGAAGTGGTCCATTATAAGGAGTGCCTTGCCTGCGTGCATCAGAGATGATGTCAAGCATTGAGTCACATGACCCCATGTTTTGCTTGCCTGTTCCCGTTCTGGTGGTGAATGTTATTGGAAACTGTGCAAGACAGGCAGTATAGGAGCAGCAAGAGCCTTACATGTTATCTGTACTCCCAGGGCTGACAGCTGCAGGTCATCTGTGCCAAAGCATCATGTTTTGTTGACCATGTCATTCAAAGCAGACAGATACTGGATGCCTGTGGAATGACAGCAGAAGCATAGGCAACTGTTGAAGTGAAACAGTCAGTTGTTGTACAGTGGTATCTAGTCTGGATGAATGCAGAATGCTCCCCAGGGCTTGGCCGATACCTTCTGGACTACAAGACTGGAGAGCTATTGCATGTCCCATGTAGTCTGGGAAGTTACATCTCAGGGCAGTCACACTAACATGGAGAATGACAGTCAAATTGTACCTGGTGAGGTGTGGCATGGGTGCATAGGTTATGTTGCAGAACCAGTTACCCAACAGCTAGATGTAAGCAACTATCGCCTTGTGTAGCCTGCTGCATGGGACATCAGTGTGACCGCCTACAGAGTCACCTATAACTGGTTTGTTGGGTATTTTATAACACCCTATTGTCTGTATTTGATGGGCACACATGAGTCTGTTGGCTATAAGTAATTGTTGTTGTGTTTGGTGATGGGGGTTGCCTCTGGTGCCTACACAGAGTATGGAGAGGTTCTGCAAATGTCGTACTCATACTATGTGTGGCCTGTGGTGGTGGAGATCTTGTGAGACTATGTGATGAGTGGGGTGTGTTGCAAATGTTACACTTCCCCACATGAATGTCAGGTTCAGTCTGGGTTGGTGAGAGCATTACCCCCAGTATGGCTACATATGTGCATCTCCCACAGGCTGTAGTGTCATATATTGGGAGGTGAGCATTGACTGTGTACATGAGACAATTGCTCTATTGCTGCATGTTTGCCATATTCATCATATAGACAGGCAATAGCACTGGTATGTGACAGTTGGACATGCCTATATATTCAACCATGTCTCACAAGATATGCGAGTTACATGTGTACAACAGCTGTTGTACTGTAGGCAAGCTGGAAATGTAAGGACAGACAGTGTACTTGTAAGAAATGAGTTGGAATGGGTGCTATAGTAATTAGTAGCTCATGAAGTGCTCACAAGTTCTGAACAAGTGCTGAGCATGAATATGCAATACAGATAGGGTGTTGGATAATATCAACCCACTGCAACCCACAAGTGGAGACGACAGTCATAATTGGAGGCACTGCACTATTACCCTGCTGAGTATGGTCTGCAAGTCTATGAACCTTTATCAACGTAGATGTTAGCAATACAGAAGTAGATGACAGTACAGATGATTTCACACTGCATAGCATACCTGTGACAGGTCATAGGACATCATCACCCATGCCGTGTTCCAGTTACACTGAGTATACTAGATGTACCTTCGTATGTCACAGGAGTGTTCTACCAGTGGCCTGTTGACAGAATCAACACTACAAAAGGTGTCAGAGTGACATGTGCTTATCACACCAGTGGCAGCTACAGTAAAACAGGGTTAATGTTTTGTACTCCCCCCCTCATTCCTCATTGCAGCCCATACCACACAGACAAATGGGAGGCATTTGTGTATGTAAGGATGTGAATGGCCATGACCTAGAAACAATAGCTGTCTCAGTGTTGTGGACAACATACAGAATGGGCTTTGTGGGTGAGGTGTGTGACATATGTGCACAATCTGACAGCTGATAATAGCATTGTCACCACTAGGTGAATAACCCTGTACCCATTAACTACCACCTAGGCAGTGGTCAACATTATGGACACTGTGTAAGGGATGGTGCTGTGCAGTTCACCTCCCTGAGTTGGTGACATCTCCAGGCCTATTAGGTAGTCATACAAGGCACCCATGTCATGACAGGGTGCCATCCATGAGCATGGAGATCATTGGACAGGCATACTCTGCACTCGGGTGACCAATATCGGATCACATATCACCTTTAAGGGGTATTGGCCATGTGTGGATGGGCGATACCAGCCTTCACAATCCTCACCTCCACTATGCAGCATCCTGGCTACCTTGCATAAAGACATGTGCTACACTGTGATGTTGGACATGCTACACATACATATCCTGATCTGAAAGACATACGTCATGGACAGCCACCATCCTACTACAAGGATTGCCACATGCTGGACAGATCCCTGTGCCATACATGTTACATACTCCCACCATACCATGCAACCCTGTCCATCAACGCTGCATATGTCATCTCTGTCATACATGGTGTGATGACCGCATGGTAGATGTATTATTAACTGTCTGGATCAGTAATGTGGCACTGATGCACCTTACGGTGGCAAAATGGCTGTCAGATACAGATAGAAAACCTTGCCCATACATGCTATAGTTAATAACCATCCCTGCGAATGACGTCCTGCTAGCCATTGTCACATGTCTATCACATGTGCAACACAGGTGATCCGTGGCAGGATGTTGAACTGCTGTACAGTGCCGTGTAGATGTATATGGCAAAACACATGCATGTAAAGGTTCTGTGCATATGTGTGCATTGTCACTGCTCATGTCCATTAAGGCAGTGTATGTGTTGATATGTGACATATACACAGCATCAAGGTCAACAGCATCACTGTGGACACATCCAGGAATGTGCTGATAGGTAAGAACACCAGTACAGGCAAACAGACATGCCCACATCAAGACAGCATTCACATGGAGTATGAACAAAACAATGTAAAGAGGTGACACACATATATGGTGATGATATCCAATGCATAACGGGTGTTACATGCGTGTGACACAAACATGTCAGTCATGTCAGTGTCATTATGATTTGCAAAGATAACTGTACAGATGTACTAGATTTAATACAAATGTATGTGCAGCTGTATCTCTGTACATCTCTGTGATACTGTGACCTGTCACCATCATTATGTCTTCCAGATAATGCCTTGTTCATGCCTGCCAGCGTACAGCCGCCAGGAGGATGATGTCCTCATCCTGTATCTCCATGAGAACTACGAGGTGTTGTTCTGTAACTGCATAATGCTGTAGTGTGATAAGGTAGTTACGTGTATGTTCGACTCCCAGCCCTGCCAAGTGTGTGTGTGTGTGTGTGTTTGTGTGTGTGTGTGCGTGTATGTGTGTGTGTGTGTGTGTGTGTGTGTGTGTGTGTGTATGTGTTTCCGGCTGCCTGGGGACAGAGTAATGCTTTTAGATGTCTCACTCTACATACATTCCCTATCGGCATCTTTGCCTTTGCAGATGATGTCATCCACCTAGAAATATGCCTCTGGGAGTGCTGTGTACCAGTAATCTCAATAGTGCATTCTGTAACTGCGTAATGCTGTAATGTGATAAGGTAGTTAGGTGTATGTTCGATTCCCAGCCCTGCCAAGTGTGTGTGTGTGTGTGTGTGTGTGTGTGTGTGTGTGTGTGTGTGTGTGTGTGTGTGTGTGTGTGTGTGTGTGTTTCCAGCTGCCTGGGGACAGAGTAATGCTTTTAGATGGCTCACTCCACATACATTCCCTATCGGCATCTTTGCCTTTGCGGATGATGTTACCCACCTAGAAGTATGCCTCTGGGAATGCTGTGTACCAGTAATATCGATAGCACATTCTGTAACAGTGTAATACTGTAATGTGATAAGGTAGTTAGGTGCATGTTCGACTCCCAGCCCTGCTAAGTGTGTGTGTGTGTGTGTGTGTGTGTGTGTGTGTGTGTGTGTGTGTGTGTGTGTGTGTGTGTGTGTGTGTGTGTTTCCAGCTGCCTGGGGACAGAGTAATGCTTTTAGACGTCTCACTCCACATACATTCCCTATCGGCATCTTTGCCTTTGCGGATGATGTCATCCACCTAGAAATATGCCTCTGGGAGTGCTGTGTACCAGTAATCTTGATAGCGCGTTCTGTAACTGTGTAATGCTGTAGTGTGATAAGGTAGTTAGGTGTATGTTCGACTCCCAGCCCTGCCAAGTGTGTGTCTGTGTGTGTGTGTGTGTGTGTGTGTGTGTGTGTGTGTGTGTGTGTGTGTGTGTGTATGTTCCCAGCTGCCTGGGAACAGAGTAATGCTTTTAGACGGCTCACTCCCCATACATTCCCTATCAGCATCTTTGCCTTTGTGGATGATGTCATCCACCTAGATGTATGCTTGTGGGAGTGTGGTGATGCTGGAACTCGGTAGCGTGTTCTGTTACTGCATAATGCTGTAGTGTGGTAGACTAGACAGGTAGGTGCTAGATTCCAAGACATGGCAGGTGTGTGTGTTTGGCAGTTATACCGTATGTGTTGGTATCTGTGGGTGGCTAGCTGCGGGATGTGTTCAGTGTGTTTTTTTGCTGACCTATATAGAGTCCACAGCCCGCATTTTCTGCCAAGACACTGGGTTGTCAACACATACATTCGCCAATAAGTCTGGTGAGCAACTGTCAGCACCCGTACTCTTACCCTTGATACGGTCTGACCCATGTGACGCAACATAACACGTGCCTTGATAGTAACAACACTAGATGATGCAGGTGGCACATGTTGTTTCCTTTTCATTCCTGTCTAATGCATTGCTGTCATGTGGTCCGCTGTAGTGATATAAATGCCATATCTACATATGTGTGTACATGTATATGTGTGTATGTATATATATATATATATATATATATATATATATATATATATATGTATATATATATATATATGTCCATGTATATATGTATACAAATATATATGATATATGTAGGTGTAGAGGTGGACATAGATGTGAACATATATGGCTGGGGACATCAGCACTATTGAATGTTTGTGCCGGATGATCTGTATGTGATAACCTGGGATCTATGTATATCTGCCATGGCGTGGTGGTAATGCACAACATCTGTAGTGTGCAGGGCCACGGTTTGTAGTTTTGTAGATGCCGGTTATTTTGTTGCTGGGAAGACCATGGGACATTGAATATGGTGATAGTAAGGCACCTGTTGCCAGTTGTGTATGGATCTGAGTGACACTGAGCAGTGGTTATTAATTTGGAGGTTCGGTATGGGTCATATAACTATTCATTAGAAGACTATACTATGCAGATGAGGTTGACTATAGTGTATCACATTTATCACCAGGGTGTGCTGCTGGTCCCTGGAGTGTATGTGTGTAGTCAGCCGGGTGCAGGTCTTGAATATAGTTGACAGCATGGGAGGGGTGTCAAGCATACTGTATGAACATTACAGAACTGTGCCTCGGGACTGCCTTAGGGTGTGTCTATACCTGCCTGGTGACATTGAGAGGGATGACAGCAGTGGTGGGGTAGTCAGGGTGTACTAGCTGCACAAACAGGTGTTGATCAGCACAATCAGCAGAAGACATGGCCAGCCCACACATGAACAGTACGTTAATGCGAACAAGCAGCATACACACAGGTTTTGTCTGCACTCTACACCACCGGTGTATACCTGCAGGGACATTTCATGACACAGTCCAACCAAATGACATGGGCTGCAGCAGGCAACATATACCAACATGTGCAGGAGGCTGTGGCAGTGAGGATGTAAATGCTGCCAAACAACCCTTTCTGGGGTGACATAAGACTTTATAGACCGAGGGTGACTTACCAGGGGCTACATGGGCTGGGGATGTTGGAGCACTATGGGGTGGACAGAGACCTCCTACAACAGCTTGTTGACCTGTGCCTGCCACACCTGACACAGCAAACAGGCCAAGGGAAACAGATCACAGTGGATACCATGGTATGTGTTGGCCTAGGTGTACTAGCCCAGGTACCTCACACAGCACAACTGGGGATATCAAGGGTATCTCACAGGCATCTGCATCCAGAGTATTGCACCAGTTCACAGACGCCATGTCAACACATGCTAGTGAGCACGTACATGTCCTCAACACACATGATTAGTAGACCAGCAATATGCATCTGTTCAACCACATGGATGAGTACCCTGGGGTACTGGGTGCTATAGCCTGCACACACATACACATCATAGCACCAGGTGAGTGGAGTAGAGCCTCCAGTCACTGCAGGGGCATACCCTCCAACAGCTAGGCCATATGCAATGGCCAGGGCAGGAGATTGAATGTGTGTGCTGTCTGCCCTGGAAGCTATGATGTGTCTGATATATGGCTTCTGACACAGCTGTAGCACACCAATGCCAATATTGACATCCCCTACAGTCTCCTAGTAGGAGATGCTGGGTAAACACTGGTGTCATGGCTGATGACACCCATCAGCAATGCACACACACCTGAACACTCACACCATACTGAGGTAGATGCACAGGCAAGACATATACTTGTGCATGTGTTTGGGATGCTCAGTTCACAGTTCTGGTATCCGGACACATCCGTTGGAGCTGTGCAGTATTCACAAGCTACAATAATACAAGTTGTTATGGCATTTGCTATGCTACACAATCTTATCCTGCAGTAACAGTTGCAGCAGGAACAGTATGGGGCAGGGCCACACAGCCCAACACCACTGCCAAGGCCTATACAGGCACAGTGTGACTTGGTGAAGGAACTACCTGAGCAGGGCACAGTATGACCTGCCCTTGGCAAAGAGGCAACACAAGGCATATGCACTGATGCAGCAGATACCCACGGATTTCCCCTCTCTGACCCCCACACAGTACAATGGATGCCAAACATGACAGTACCTGTGCTCGGCCATGTATAGGAGGTGCACTGTGTGCATCCGACATAGGCAGCACTCCAGCACCATCCTCAAGTCCGGAACACACCCAGGGTATGTCTATTGACCTAACAAGTGGCAGTTGTATTAGAATGTGTAGTTACCCATTACTATGGTATGTATGTGAGCATACAAGTGACTGTGATGGCCAAATGTTAGGGCAGCAGACAGTACCCATCCATAGTGGCACCATGACCTCTGTAGCACATACAGGGGTCACAATGGTAGCCTGTAGTACACAGGGTGTCCTAACCCACTGCAGATTATGGGCTGACCATCATGTGTGCCCGTACAGCCAACACACGTTCCATGCAGCTGGACAGATGTGGACCAATACAGACAAATAATATACGATGGCCTATGGATATGCCCAATGAATTACCCCAACCCCCTAAGACACACACAGACGACAGCAGGCCAGGAAGTTTGATGTAGGTTGTGTAAGCTAAGATGTCCAACACCACTGTGCTGGTAATTAAAGCTTGGAACTGACGTACCCTGGTATCCCTCCAACCAGCAATTTAGGTAGGTCCACACACTGACATGGAGTACCAGGCATACCAGTACAGTAGTGGCAGATGTGTACAACTGTTGGCTGTGCCCCCGTCAAACCTACACATGTGAGAGTTATGTGTGCCACCCACAGTGCTGTGTAGGACTGTGGTTGTGGTTGGATGTCCCCCCACACTATGCAGACATGTAGCAACTGTCAATGCCACATGACCATTAGCTACCCTGCAGACACAGCATGACACCTGTCTGTGTAGAACGGAGGGGTCAGCAACACAGTACTAACTATCTGGACATGTGACACATGCAATACAGTTGACCATACTTGGCATGCTCACACACATGATGGCATGACGGTAATGTCGGTCGACAACATGCGTAACAGTCATACTGGGCATGCTCACACACTGAAACACAGGATGGCCAGGCATGCATACACCAGTGGTCTGGGCATATCTGCCAGTACATTGCTATACTGTTGGATGTCTGTACTGTATGGTGTGTGTGTGGTCTATTGTCTGTACATATGCCATGGTATATTATTAATTCACATGAGCTATGTGCACAGGGTACTTCTACCATCACGTGTATAGGGCAGTTCTTTGTTTGCGGACAGGCCGACGCCTTTGGATACAGACTGGGTAAGGCACATTCCAGCAGGTGGGAGCAGTTGTGTGTGGTTTGCATAGTGTTAAGCACTGCTGACCTCTGGTCACAGCACCTTATACACGTTTAGACTCCACATTTCTTTGACAGTGCACTACTGGTATACTGGTAGACAAACACGCTTACAGCCACTCACTCACTGACATTTCCACTTACATTTGTCACTCACGCTGGGTGTGTGCAATCCCTTGTGATGCATATTACATCGGACTACATCACTACAGTATCGGGTATGTGTAACCATTTTGCGACGGCAGGCGTTCGACTGTACGGACTCGGCGGCCTGTCCAGTGACGTAATCATATTATATGCATGTTCCTCATATGATCTGCTTCCATCTGCCTGATACATAGGTTCATAGGTTCATAGGTTCGTACTAGGCTATCTGCCCTAGGGCATTTATAAGACTATCCAGAGTGTGTGTGGCTTTCACCACCCCTTAGGATGAGAATACTACGCCCTTTTAGGGTTTAGTTTACTGTGCCTCTGTCTAGTAGTGACACAGAGATGACCCCCGGGGTAAACCTACAATCTCCCATCCACTCGTCAAGATTTCTCTTGAATAGAGTTAGTGAGGGGCTCTGCCTAACATGGATTGGGATTCTGTTCCAGAGTGTTGGGAGCCTCTGGGTTATGAATCTGTCCCTCCAGCACGTCCTATTTATTTCTGTGTTGAGGTTTAAGTCTCTTGCTCTCGTGGCTCTGATGGATTTGGATTTTCTGAGGTGGAGCATGTCCATTAATTCCGGATTGGACATGGCCTTGTACGTCAGGCACAGATCACCTCTGAGTAGGTGGTATGCGACTGAATAGAGCTGGAGTTTTTTCAGTAGGGCAGCATATGACATATGTTTAAGACCCTTTATCCTCTTGGTGAGGAACTTTTGGGGTCTTTCCAACTGCTGCAGGTGTCGGGTAAGATACATCCCAAATGGGGCATTGTACTCAATCATTGGCCTGATAAGAGAAGAGTACAGTGGCACAATGACCTCTCTTGATCTAGATGTGAAACCCTTCATGATAAGGTGGGCAATATAGAAGGTCTTCCTAACCACTTTGGCAATGTGAGTGTCAAATGAGAGGTTACTGTCAACCTGGGTCCCTAGGTCCCTGGTTACCTCTTCCGTACTTAATGGATTACCACCTATGTGGTAATTTGTGGGTACCTTGTTTTTCCCAAAGGGTATGACTATACATTTTTTGGCATTCATCTTAAGGCCATGGCTCTGGCACCAATTATCCATTTCTATGAGGCCTCTCTGAAGGATGTTTGTGTGCACTGGAGTATCAATTATGGTGCCCAGTTTGCAGTCATCTGCGAACTTTGTCAGCCACAATCCTCCTATGTTTGCCTGTACCTCGGAAAAATAAATGCCGAACAAGACGGGTTCCAGGACTGAGCCCTGTGGGACACCGCTTGTGACTGGCTTAGAGTCTGACATAGCTCCAGCAACTCTGACCCTGTGGGTTCTGTCCTTGAGCCAGTTTGCAACCCATCTTGTGACATATGGGTTTACATTTAAGCTGGTGAGTTTGTCTATGATGCCCGAGTGGGGTATTGTGTCAAAGCTTTTGCAAGGTCAAGGTAGGCTGTGTGAACTGCCTTACCCTCATCAATGGCCTTAGTGACTGTTTCAAAAAAGTTGACCAAGTTCAAAAGGCAGGATCTGCCCTTGACAAAGCCAAATTGGGTAGGATCCAATGTCTGTAGGTCCCCAATGTCTTTGTTTATGAGTTCCATAATGATCCTCTCCATAGCTTTGCAGACCAGGCTCGTCAAGCTTATGGGGTGGTAATTTCCAGGGTCCGTAGAAGCACCGCCTTTGTGAAGTGGGACCACTGTTGCCGTACACCACTCTTTGGGTATGTATCCTGTAGTAAGGCTAAGATTAAACAGCAGCCTTATGTGTGGGTTTAGTTCCTCTTGGAGTTCATGTAGCACACAGCCCGGGACACCGTCCGGTCCCATTGATGCTATGTTTTTAGCTTTAGAGAGGGCGGCTCTCACCTGGGCATCTGAGATGTTAGGGAGGCTACACTCTGCTGGGATAGTTATTTCTCCTTTGGGGGGAGGGAGGAGAAATTTGCACTGAACCTGTCTGCCAGAATGTTGGCAATGTCAGTGGGTTCAGTGTATTTTGTGTCATTTTGGACTAACTCTGAGCATATCTGGGAGTTTCCACCCAGGTTTCTAACATAGCTAAAGAAGGCCTTGTGATTGTCTTTTGTGTCTTTTGCATTTTTCTCTCAAAGTTGGCCTTGGATGATTTTATGAGTGATCGTAGTTTTTTGCTAGTACTGACCAGAGATGCCTTCCCTTTTAGGGATTTTGCTCTGTCATGTAGTAGCTTCCTCCTCCTGTTGTAAAGTTTGTTTATGGCTGGGGTCCACCAGACTGGGCCTGCCTTTGGGGAATGGGTCTTGGTTTTATTTGGGATTGCATGATCCATGCATTCTTGAAGGTGCCCGTAGAAGGCATTTGCAAAGGATTCAGCAGTGTGGGTTGTGGTTACCACTGGCCCAGGGGCCTTGAAGGATTCCACTTCAGTCTTAAGAAGTGTGAAGTTGGCTTTTGAAAAGTTCTTCATTGTGGTCTTTTGTGCAGGGGGTGGGGGTGGGATGTGGATTTCCAGTGAGATTAATTTATGGTCTGATCTTACCAAAGAGGGATATACTTCCGGGTGTGGAGCATTTTGTCCCCATATTTGTGATGATCAGGTCTAGTATATTGTCTCCTCTTGTGGGAATGGTGACTAGTTGTTCCATTGCATTTGAGTTTATGAATTCTTGGAACCTTTGGGCTAGGGTGTTGGGGCTTGAGTAATGTTCCCAGTCTATGTTTGGGTAGTTGAAGTCTCCCAATATGATGGTATTTGGAGAGACATTCATACTCCAGTGTCTTCAGGAAGGCTGTGTGGGGTTCCTGAGTTTGAGAGGGTGGTCTGTAGCATGCTACAAACTGTAAGGCAGTTTTGCCTATGGTTAGTTGCACCTGGATGGTCTCCGATGCTTCGTGCTTTGCCACTAACCTGGAGATGTGGGTATCTTTGATGAATATGGATACTCCCCCTCCTTTTGTGGTTCGGTCCAAGTTTTGGGGCGAATGCATGATATGAGGTAAAACCTGATAGTGCTGGGGTGCTCTCAGGAGCCTTGAACCAGGTTTCAGTCACTGCACAGACATCGATGTTCTCCATACTGAGGAGGGCTTCAAGGGCGTGCATCTTAAGGTTTAGACTTCTGGCATTGAGCAGCATTACCCTTAGTTTTTTTCCACTTGTGTTTTCTAGGGAGGTGGGTTTGTCATTTGAGCCTTGCCTAAAAAGGCACTATGGGGTGGCAGGAGCCTTGGCCAATATCCAGAAGCCCAGGGTGACAGGTGCAAGCCATCCCTTACTTGAGCAGCAGCTTGTCAAGCATGTCATCCCAAGCAGACAGACATTGGATCCCCCTAGAATGACACCATTAATTAAGCCAATTGTTAAAACTGATCATTTTGTCTTTTTACTGTGGCATCATTCTTGGTGAGGGTAAGATGCTGCTCAGGGTCAGGGTCATACCGGCCTGGGCTACATAATCAGAGAGCTCCTCTATGTCTCTTTTCATGTAGTCCAGGGAGGTACATCTCAGGTCGTTCACACCGGCATGTACAATGACTGAGTCATATTTGTACTTGCTGTGGAGTGACCTGAGTGCTCGTGTTATGTGGTGGATTCTAGCTCCCAACAGGCAGCTTACTGTGACCTTTTCCTTGTTCAGTCTGGTGAATGGGACGTCAGTGTGTCTGACTATGGAGTCACCTATTACAAGTGTGTCTGGCATGTTGTTTGGCCTTAAGGGCTGTGACTGTTTAGCACACTGACTTTGTGAACTATGTGTTGCATGTGCTATGTCTTGAGGTGGCGGTTGCTTGGGTGTCTGCTTTGGAGGCCTCTGTTGTTTTGGTAGATTTTTAATCAGTGCCTCCGAGTATGTTTTTGTGTGTTTATGTGTTTGGTTTGCAGTTGTGATAGTTCTATGTGAAACTGGGTTTGTGGTGTGTGTGGTTACCTTCTCCTCCTGACTGGTCTTGCCAGTGCTGAATTGAGAGAGCTCAGCCTCCAGTTTGGCTATATAGTTGCATCTCTTGCATATATTTGTATTTGTTGGGAGGAGGAGAGGGTTGTCTGTGTACATGAGGCAATTGTAACATTGCCTCAAGATTCCCAGATTCACCAGCTGAACAGGAGAGGATGCCAGCAACTGACCCTTCGACATGCTAGAAATAGTGAAAAAGATTGCTGTGTAACTGAGTCAGAAAGGACCTATAGGGAAATGGGTACTCAAGGGAATTTAGGTGAATGAAGTACTTTCTTTTGTTTAACAGTGCTTTGGGAACAGATACTCTGCAATGCTGACATGTGACTTGAGTTTGTTAATGCAGCTGTCCGCCGAGTCATGCTACTGCATACCTACTGCACATTGTCCACCTTTCAGATTGCACGGCGGGAGACTGTAGGAGTGACACCTTTCCCATTTTGCATGGGACAGTCCCTCATCATGCATATCTCATGTGACAATACCAGAACTCTCCACCTATTGGGGACACATTTCTACAGAATCAGGGACAGTTCAAGAAAAATCAGGGACACTTTTACAAAAGTAGTGCTATTAACTTGAAACATTGACAGAATCAGAGCATATGACTTAATACACATATTCTGAAGTAACAGTTGTTTATAACTCTTACTTATTGTCATTAGTCAGTAAGTGTAATTCACCACCTTTCCTTCAACAGCCACTAATTTTAGGAGGGATTAAGAGGGACAGAGTTAAACTTTCAGTCAAACTCAGGGACGTACCTGACATTCAGGGACAGTTGAGTGGTATGGACAATACTCTAGCCATTGCAACTGTCCTGATTAGGGGACATTCTCATGTTGTACTGGTTGCTTGTTACAGGTCTTGTATACCTGACACGTTGATATGTCATATGTAGTAGCATAAGCAACTTTACTGCTGCTAGACTACGCTTTGATTTGTTCCGATATGTATATTTCTGTACTATGCATGGCTGTATGTATGTTCTGCCCTGGTACATCTGACATTTCTACAGAGCAGGTTCCACTTTGGCCATGCAGAATGGTGGCGGCCCTATAGACCCTATATGTAGAGCTATCACATGTGTCAAGGCAACACATACCCACAGCCAGTAGTAAACGGACGACTTCCATGGTTTGCATACGTTAAGGTTATTCATGTAGCATTATAATTGATAATACTGTTTCCTATTACATGTAGCTGTTACTGATACAACAACTTGATGTCTGACACCACTACACACACTATATAGCCTCCATTTCCGATCTCACAGGACATGTGCCATAACTGTCATTTTGCAGGACACAACTGCCCAGACGGGTGTGTCCCTCACAGGCGTACGGGTGTTGAACCTCTTCTATTATGCTATCATCTACCTAAGGTGGTTAACAAATTATGCACTTTCCATCAGTAGCAGAACTCACATACCAATGGGTGTGAATGAACACTGTATCAGGAACAATGCATAACACCCTGTGGGACACATTTAGATGATTGGTTCTATTAACCAGACACATTCACAGTCACAGAGCATATGTATTCATTCACGTTTGTCGAGGTACATGCTGTTTATGACTCATACATATTGTCATCTGTCATTACCTGTATTCCGCCACCTGTTCACCTAATATCACTAGTTCTGGAAGTGTTTAGTTGGACTTTGTTACATTCTGATACATAACTATGGACGTCCATGCTAATCAGGTACACGGCACTGATTTGGTCTCTCTGTATTCCCCCGATGGTTTACAGACTATCCGGTAGATGTGCTCTTCAGGTTTGGGAGGTGTAGATATATGCTATGCCCACATAGGAATATTAATGACTTCCACTGGCTGGGCCTACTACATCTCTGCCAACCAGCACCTGCACACTTAAGCCCATTAATGCATACCCATGGTCCTCCTACCTGGCACCCCTCTACAACAGTCATGACAAATACTTACTTCGAGCGCAGCTGGGGTATGAGCACACCCCTACAAATTGCCCATGCTCCCTGTCTCGGGACACATGTCGTGCGTTTTGTCAACCCATGTATTATCACACTTGCACAACCTACTGTTCCATGTACACCTACAGCCTGCTCATATTGATGTCAGCCGATTCACATGTACCCTGATTTTTTGGGATCCCTCAAGGGACACTGTTATCCATGTTTAAAATGTAGACCTTGCAGAACTCTCCCACTGGTACTTTCCTACTGGTGTTTTAGACAGCGGCAGTGTATTGATCTGTATTGCCTGTCTGTATGTCTATCCGGCCTAGCTGGGTGATGTGGGGGGGTACAACGTTTATTTATTGGACCTCAAAGTCACATATGCCTGGGCTGTAAATATGTTACCCCTGATTGCTGTGAAGTAACCTATTTATGTACGTGTATATCTACACTGACATATATATTTTGTTTTGTGTGTATGTGTATATATCACTACCTGTTGTTTGTGTATATCTATCTATCTATATATATCCGTAGTATATCCTTGTGTGTGTGTATACACACACACACACACACACACACACACACACACACACACACACATATATATATATATATATATATATATATATATATATATATATATATATATGTATCCGTATGAATATATATGTGTATGTAAATTAATATAGATATATATATATATATATATATATATATATATATATATATATATATATACGTTTTTATCTATATATACATCTGTGTGTCCATTAACCTATACATTTCCTGGACATGGACACTTACACATGCGTATTGGGTTTTATCTCTGCTTCAACAGCATACTATTGCCTTAGTCATTATGACACCGACACTTCACTCCGGTGAATTTGTGCTCAGTTTATTGCATGTTATACAGCGGACAGATGTCACACGTTTTTTCATGTCTGGGGTGCCACTGCTAACTGGGATGTGATACAGTGTCATTCGACCTATTACTCATATGCGCAGCCTATTATTCCTGCTACTGTGTTTGTTTCTGTGCACATTCATATTATTACTGTTGATAGGATGTGTGTTTGTGTTACTGTGACTGTACGTCAACATATTGTTGTCTTCATGTAGTTGTGTCTTTCTGCTTTTCCCGGTTTGGGGTTGTCACAGCAGAACTCCGTTCTGCTCATGGATGGCATATAGGTTTTACGTGCCGGGCTGCCAGCCCTGACGCACAATGTCTGACAATGATACGCCCATTCACGCATGTCTCCACGCAAACAATGCTCTATCTGGGAATTGCACCTACGTACTAGCTGACCTCCACGGGCCACTCCATTGCACCCAGCACAACATGCCCTAGCACTCCTGTGTCCATAATCGAATATCCATAGTTTCTCCTGCACACCCGTGTTGAGTATCCACGGAACAGCCATTATACACCTGATATCACAGCCATGACACACATTTACATATTGCCCACTCGTGAGCGTTTGGGCCCTGCACACATTTTGTACTGCCTCGTGTATTCACAGGCTCACCATCCATTCATATTTGCACATACGTGCCTTTCCTGGTGTTATGGATTACGAACGATTTGCAGGTTACAAGTGTAGGTGGTCGCAACATGTACTACATTCCGTCTGTTTACAATGTTGACATAGCACTTCAATGATGTTATGGCCACTGGTATAACCCTGCCTCTGGTGTGAAGAGCGGTGCTCTACTCACACTTGTGCAGCTTTATGTGACATACGCTGCAAGCACTTCATAATTCCTTACTTGCTCTGGATTCCCTTCACAACCCTTATGTTTGCTTTTGTCTTTCAGCATTCCTTACATATCTATATATATATCTATATATGTATGTATATGTATATATATATATATATATATATATATATATATATATATATATATATATATATATATATATATATATATATATATATATATCTATATATAGATAAATATGTAGATATATAATTGCATATTTCTGTTATGTCTGTGGATATTTATCTATACACACATCTATCTATCTATATATATAAATGTTACAGCTGTACAAGACAACATACATTTGCTATGCTAATAGCTGCATACACCCACGCAGGTGCACTTGCATCTACTTATTCTGAGCTACATATGTTTACAGGCACTTCTTTGGGATTACATTTGCCTTATTCCTTATGAAAGTACCACTTTGATGGAATCCGATTAACGGACTCATGCGAACGCAGTCACCTTTACATCTATAAATGTTGGTTTTATAGCACAGAGGCATTCATTACACAATTAATATGTGCTATAGTCGTACTTGAACTGGGAATGCCTTTACGTTGGGCGGATGCTGTAACCACTACACTATTGGTGTTCTGGTTCATTTATATTTATACCCATGGTTCATAGCTACTCTAACATATGCCTCACCGCTTCCCTTACACAGCAGGCATCCATTCTCCTGCTGGGAAAACCACAGTACTACAATTAGGACAGTCCCTGTTTCCTACTGCTCTGGACCCATGCTGCAAGTCTACACACTCCAAGGATATTCAGAACTCCTACGCTTATAGTCCTCGCACATATGCGTGTTTGAATGTCAGGGTGTTTATGTGCTGGTTCAGGTTTAGGCTTGGCCGACTGGTGACTAGAACTGCCCTGGCACTGTTCAAAGATCAGATGTAGCACATGGACAGAGTTAGTCCAGATTTTAACATTCTACCTGTGTTTACAGACGCAGGTGTTTGGGCACCTCTGACCACATTATTGGGTCGGTGCTACATAATTTAGGGCGGGGAGTGGTTCCACTACATAATGTCAGTTGGGGGGTGGTTTCCACGTGTTTTCCTTCCCATTTGACTATTTCATTCATTTATAGATACAATGAATATTATTCTGGACATCTGTTATAAATTCACTACAGGTATGCAATAGTCCTGTCAACAGATGTGATGGTTGGTGTACTTATGTGTACGGACCTCTGTGATACTCGGGGACTCGTTTCTACAGTGACAGGGACAAGGCTATGACAACTCAGGGACAATCACAGACACTTCTACCATATTAGTACTATTAACTTTGAACGTGTTGACAGATTCAACATACTACTAATTTTCTGCAGTTAAATGCATCTATTACTCTTCATTGTTGTAAGTAGTCATTCTCATTCAATACCTTTCCCCCAAAGGTCACTGGCTTTGTAAGTGGTTAAGAGGCTGGCCAGTTATTGTGCGAATGCTCTGACCACTGGTAGCGTTGACATTGTCATATGTACAGGTTGGGATGTATTCTGAGGACTAGGGTTGCCACCTTTTCAAATGGCCAAGTTGGAACAGTTTCAGAACACACATCAGATTTTACAAGCCGACACATACCCACGGTCAGTACAAAGGATAGAACTTTACTTATTTGCCTACATAAAAGCCTATTGTTGTAGCGGTTTAGTTGCTTATTCTGTTTCTTGTAACATTTAGGTATTTTAGACAATGAAATAATTATAAAAATAACATATGGGACATAATTATGTCCTACAATCCCAGGACATCTGCCATTTGTAATGTATTTTGTCAGGACACAACTGTCCAAAGAGGGACTGTCCCTCGCAAAGCAGGACAGATGGTAACCTTACCGCAGACACTAGATTGTTTGGGCCAACACATAGCCATGGTCAGTGCAGGTTTAGAACATTCATTTGTTTCCTAGCTGTGAGCCTTATACCTTTGGCACTTTTGTTGTTTGCCTGTTTCTTCTACGAATTACGTTTATTCTATCCTGACGTGACCGTTTTAGGCAACTGTTTCATGCAGTATGGTACATAGTTATTTCCTACAATCACAGGACATTTGGCATTGTATCATTGTTGGTGAGATCACACCTACACACATTAATTGTCCCTCACACAGTGGATCAGGGGGTATCCTGTTTACATCAGTGCCTTTATCACCCTTAAACCATGTGCCACTATGCGAATGTGTGCAATGTATTCGCTCGTGTCACGGGCAGGTGTTTGATTCTGGGTAGTAGGTTCTGCATGACCATCTAGGGCTGGACAGTCTAGTGCACCACTACTGCACATTCCAACTTGTGTCCAGATATCTACAGGACTGGACTTCATATCTTCATATCCATTCTAATGTTTACACAGGTTACTTATCCCATGAGGGATATCCCAAAAATTGAACAAGACCAAAACAAGACAAATACCGAACATTCTTCTGGCATTATGAAAATGTGCTGTGGGTTTTACATGCAAGGGATACATAGTTTGCAATCCTGAAACTGCCTAGGGTGACACTACCAACTACATATGCGTAGTGGTCACTATGTGTAGATGTGGCTGCACCAAACCAGTAGGCCAAGTATGGCTGGATTTGGTGGACGTTCAGGTATGGGAACAGGTTGTGTGCTGTGGAGGGGATGCTGGGTAGTCCATTATGCATCCAGGTGTGTTGCATTTGATATGGCCAGTTCCATTAGGACCAATCTGTGGGTATGTGCCGGTGACACGTCTATACATTTGTATCGCACATTTTAATATTCATATGTTTGTGGGATTGTGTTCTACAGTATGGCCTTTCTGGTTGTATTGCAGATGTGTATACATGTTTTTCTGTTTCTTTCTGCTTCACCCTGTGCTCCCTCATACACCTCCGGTTCACCTATTCTGCAAACGACACAGTGTCGCCTTGGAGGATTATACCATTACCCCCCACACACACACACATATTCCTCACACTCCATCCATCACTGCTTTGGTTGAAGGTCCATGACACGGTCAAGGTAACACATTGCATACCCTACATATGTCAGGTACCTGTATGGTTGTGTGGACTACCCTGCCATGTTTGACTTTCCACATGCTATACCTCACACACACAGGTACACGCCCATACTTAACTTTCATGACATGGTTGGTATACCCGGGTGATACCCGTTCAACTGTGACACATCCTGACAAGTTCTGCTTGGACCGCTGATGTGCAGATTTTGGCCGACTGTTCTAATCATTGGTAGGATGCCACCTTTTCCTATGTCCAGGATGGGATATATTCTGGACACATATCCGAATGTACTGGACAACACGTACCCACAGTCAACGGTACAGATAATACTGTTCCTTTCAGCCTACATGTTGCCTTATTGTTGTAGCAGTTTATATGCTCCTTCTGTTTCGTTTACATGCTTATTCTATTTCCTGTCACATTTGGTATGTGAAATACGGACATACCTATTGCATGTAACTATTACATGCGTTGTGGGATATAATTCGGTCATACTGTCGCTAGATATGTACATTTATCATGTTTTTTGTTATGGACACATCTGCCCAGCTGTGTACCCTCCCTCACAATATGGGTCAGCTGGTGACCCTGACCATTGGGCTGGACGTATCTATTGGTGGCGTGCTAACTTATGATGCGTTTCACTTCCACTTGGTAAAACTATCTACACTGCGCTGGACTATGGGCACATGGTTTTCAATGTAATTTGTTCGCGGGATAGAGACCTGTTATTCCCTACTGTGAATTTGTGTTTGCTTCTTCATTTTGTGTTCGCAGAAACTGTCTTGCATGCTTTGCATAAGTTTCAGTAACCACGGACACTGACAGATGTGATTACTATTGCTTGCAAATTGTTATATGCAAGCATTTTAGGTTGCATGTCGACAGCTGACATTTCCATGCCTCCATGCGGCACTTCGACACATCCTATGCACTCGTGCTCCTTTCCTATGCACGTGGCTGTGATGGCAGAGCACCTTCATTAATATGCATTTAGCGCTACTGCGCCATCTTCACGACGCACGGTCGGTGCAAGCCTAACGCCGGCCTTGTGCCGAGCTTCATGAATCCCGGGGAACATCTAAAATGTTTTTGGAACTTTTAGTAGAATATTATGAGAAACACTTGGCATTGCTCAGAGTTGATGTGAATGAAAGTTATGAGTATTTACAGAAATTCAGTAATGACTGTAATTTGGCTATAAGAAATAATAAGTATAAACAAGAAATGGAGAATTATGAAAAGGAATTACAGGCACGTAAGATAAAGAAATATACTAGAGATATGAATGATTTCAAAGATGGAGCCATGTATACTTGGAAACAGAAAAAGCGGATGGTGCACTTTAATACAGATAGAAAAGAAAAGAAACAAGTGGTGAAAAGGAAAAGGGCATGTTCTATCTTGAGAAGAAATACAGCAGTTATTACAACTCAGGGTGATTCCAGTACCTCTGAATTATCATCAAATGTAACAGACACTGATGTAGATGTGTTAGAACAAAGGGACATTGTTTCACCTGATATGAAGCGTCCCAAAGGCCCATTAGAAGAGGGGGAAGAAAGCATAGAAATTGGAAGTCTGGAAAAGGAATTCAGAAGAGAACTGGGGATTTAACTTCGTTAGATAATGTGCCTAATGAAAATGACTTGATAGTCAATTTGACACCCTATGCTTTGACTAAAGATGAAAATGATGTACTAAATAAAGGTTTGAATTATGTACCTGCATTCCATGTATCATATGTGTCTGTTGTTGCTGATGTTAAGAATTTTTGTCGTTCATTAAATTTAAAGTTCTTTTTCAATGATAAAGGAGAGAGTGTACGAGTCAGTGAACTTAAAGTTAAAAAATCAAACTTTCAGCCCCCCTATCATCCTGCAGTAAAGATGTTTGAGGAACGTGTGTTATATGAACTACACAATAATCAGGATATTATATTTAAAAATTAAAGTAACAATATGAGTAAACAGGAGAAAGATGCTTTGCATAAATTACAAAAGGATGACAGGGTAGTAATAGTCAAAGCTGATAAAGGTGGGGCAATAGTAATATGGGAATCTCAAGATTATGACAAAGAAGTAATGAGGCAACTTAGTGACAATAATTCATACATGAAATCACCATTTGATCCCAGCAGGGGTTTTAAAGCTACCATAGATGTATTTTTAGAAGATGCAGTTTGCAAGGGGATGTTAACAAGAGATACTTGTAAACAACTGATGGTAGCTGATATGGAATCTCCTACATTTTACATACTTCCTAAGATACATAAGACCATTTAAAATCCCCCTGGTAGACCAATAGTGTCCAGTTGGGGATCATTAAAAGAGCCATTGTCCATGTACTTAGAAAAGAAACTGAAAATATTATTGCCTTTAATTAGAGCACGGATTAAGGACAGCACAGAATTTTTGAGACTTATGGATAATATAGATGTCCCCTTACATGCATATTTGTGTACTCTAGATGTTCAATCATTGTACACCAGTATTCCTCATAAAATGGGCTTAGATGTGGTTAACTATTGGGCTGAATATTCTGGGCTTTATACTTGAACCCAGATTAATTTCATACTTAAAATGTTGAGTATGGTGTTGGAACATAATTCATTCATGTATAAAAATGATTGGTTTCTGCAGATGAGAGGTACGGCTATGGGTACCAACTTTGCACCAATTTATGCCAACCTATTTATGGGCTATTTAGAAGCTAGGATGATATATAATGATGGGGATATATACAAACAACATATGGACATGTGGCGAAGGTATTTAGATGATTGTTGGTGTGTCTGGATAGGGACAGTTGAAAAATGGTATGAATTCAATGAATATCTCAATAACAATGCTTTTGGGATCAGATTTACTAGTAAGATAGAACAATTTAATATAGATTTTCTGGATGTCAACATCACTAAATTAACAGATGGGACAATTATGATTAGTATATACAGAAAACCTTTTACTAAAAATTTGTTACTGGAAGCTAAAAGTTGTCATCCCAGACACATAGCCAAAAACATACCAAAAGCACAATTTGTTAGACTGAAATGTCTATGTAGCAATGAACAGGAATTTGATAAAGAGGCAGCAAATATGCATGAGAGATTTATATACAGGGGATATAATAGCAATATGGTCTCTAGTGCTCTTAAATATGGCAAAATGCAAGACAGAAATAAGTTGTTGAATGTTAGTCAAGAGAAAGAAGTTGTGCAGGCAGATAAAATGAGATTTATTACAACATATGGTACTAATACCTTCAAAATTAAGCAGGTCATACAAAAACATTGGTCATTTTTAAAAAACGATCCTTATTTTGACCAAATGATAGGTGACCACTGTAATTTTGGGTATCGCAGAGGAAAGAATATTGGAGAGCATCTTAATAAACATAAGAAATCTTTCATGGATAAAAAATCATTTAGAGAAATCATGAAAGGAAGTATGTTTTGCGGTAATTGTGTATACTGTAAATTATTATCTAAAAGTAAGTCTTTTACATCTGCTAATACAACCAAAGTTTTTGATATTAGAGTTCTAATAACATGCAATACAAATTGGATTGTTTATATGGTGGTATGTAAATGCGGAGCTTTCTACATAGGCCAAACCTCTAGAATTTTCAAAAATAGAATTGCATTACATGTTAGTGATATAAACTGTAAAAGAACACAAAGTGCTTTATATAAGCACCAGCTAGAACATAAAGGAGCACATTTTATTTATATAGGGATAGACAGGGTATTGGGTGATAATTTGACTATGTCACAAAAACACAAAATATTAGACCAAAAAGAGAAGATGTGGATTTTGAAATTAGGCGCTTTATATAAACCAGGGTTGAATGAAAACATATGATATAGAATGGTTTCCATTAGATAATCTTTAGTGTTCTAGAATGTTTCTTATAAAAAACACATATGTTTGGTTTGACAAAAAATATATACGCTTAGTTTGTCAATGTATATCAGTTTAGCTGAATTATGTTATTTGAGTAGTAATGCGTGTGTGTGTATGTATATTTATATTTATACACACATTATTTAATACTGTTATGTTGGTTTAAATGAGCGTTTAAAAGGCAAATAAATGTACCGCATGTGGATCCGGGTACTGGTAACACTGAGGACACCTATTGGGAGAAACCAGTCTGTAGTACCAAGGAGTTGTGGCAGTCCGAAGCCACCATGATGAAGGAACAATATCATTGGATTTATCAGAATTGCTGTTCGCATTTTTTGGCAATCGTTGCTTGGGCGCACACTATACTAACGAGTGCTGGAGTTAGTTGAGTTATAAATATATATATATATATATATATATATATATATATATATATATATATACATATATATATATATATATGCATATATATATATATATATATATATATATATATATATATATATATATATATATATGTATATATATATATATATATATATATATATGTGTGTGTGTGTGTGTGTGTGTGTGTGTGTGTGCGTGTGTGTGTGTGTGTGTGTGTGTGTATGTGTCAATACATATCTATATCTAGCTACAGATATATATATAAAAAACAAATAACCAGATGTGAGAAAGGAGTATGCCAAACTAAATTTTATGCATTTCGTCCACTTTAATTTCCATGAACTTCTTCAGAAATATCATCCTGAGACAATGAACCATTTAAATACAATCAAAAGTCATTTCATGTGATCTAAACTGACCAATACTGCATAATACTTAATTAATCCAATTTGATTAGTGTTCAAACAATGAAAATACTTCAATTTTGTAAAAAGTTAATGAAATAAATGTGTTATATTGAATACATCATTTATACCATATTAAAATGAAAATAAAATTTACTTTTAAAAAATATTATATACAAATAATGTTATAACCTTTGTGCTTTCAAAAAGCACTTTATATTTATAGTGTCATTTAAACCAGGAAGCTGGTCTGCGTTGAGCATAATCTGCCACAAGGTTTCTTTACATTCTAACATGACTTTAAAGTCTCCACTAAATAAGTCATCATTTACTTTTTCTAATACTGAAAATGTAAACTTTTTGAAATTGGAACATTTAGTTGCATGCTTTGCTAATGCGTTAGCCATATCTTTTTTTCTAATAGCCAAAGTATGTTCATAAATTCGCCTATTCAAAGTTCTAATAGTTTTTCCTATATAATAATGTTCACATGTGTTACATAAAGCAGCATAAACCAATTTTTTTGACTTACAAGCGTAATGTCCCTTATTGTGAATAACCCTATTCAAGTGTTTAAAGAAAACTGTATTACTACCAGAGATGTACCTACATTGTTTACAAGATCCACAAGGAAATGTACCATGTTTAGATTTAAAATTATCACTAGCTTCAATGGACTTGTAACTATTTCTTTCAAGCATTGTTTTCATGTTCACAGTCTTCTTATATGTAAAAAGTGGAACTTTACCTATAACTTTGCATAGTTCAGTATTACCCAATATTACTTTCCAATTATTACTAATGATCTCTCTAATAAAAACCATTTCATAATAAATTGGAATGGGAAAGGCTAATCTATAAGTGCTACAAACTTTGTCGGTCTTGTTCCTAGAAACATTTACATCCATGATTTGGTGTAGTATTGGATGTGCTTTGTCCACTCTCAGTTTAGTAACTTCGTTTAATATCTGGCTTATCCAAACTTTATCATACCCTCTTTCTACAAAGAAATTTGTAAGGTTGGCAGTTTCGTCTAAGAAGATGTCATCTCTACTAGTTAAACGACTCAGTCTAATAAACTGACCCTTGACTACACCACGTTTCATAAATTTAGGATGTAAGCTATCGTGGTGTAGATACTGGTTCACAAAGGTGGACTTCCTGAAAATACTACTTTCAAAGTGTGTGTGTTCATTATTCAAACTCAAGTGTAAATCCAGAAAGTCTATACTAACACCAAAATGACCTACAGTGAACTTCAAAAAGTCAGTGGAGTCATTTAGATAATCAACAAATATTTTGAAAGATTCAAAATCTCCACACCATAGAAAAATCAAATCATCTATGTATCTTTTATAAAATACAATATTTTTTGATAATGGATGTAAATCTAGAAATTTAACTTCCCACATTGCCATAACTAAGTTTGCAAAACTGGGAGCTACTCTAGACCCCATTGCAACACCTGATACCTGTTGGAAATGTGTTTTTCGAATGTAAAAAAGTTATTTTCTAATACTAAATTCATTAAAGTACATATAGTGTTGACTTTAGTGTTGTCTAAATCTGTGTGACCACTTAAATATTCCCTTAAAAGTTCTACGCCAATAATCTGATCAATACTTGTATATAAAGATGTAACATCTAATGATGCAAAATTAAAGACAGAACCTTCATATTTGAACTGGCTTAAACTTTCCAATAGATGCCAAGCATCTCTCAAATAAGACTTTGTCTTTTGTACTATTGGATTTAACTGTTTATCGAGCCAGATAGAAATAGATTCTGTCTTTGAAAAACTTGCAGACACTATTGGCCTAAATGGTATTTCTTCTGTATGTTTGTGCAATTTAGGAATACCAAAAAGTGTAGCAAGTTTTGGATATTCAATAAGTAAATAGTCATACAGAGAATAATCAATGTTACCTTGACTGAATAGGTCAAACAAACTTGCATCGACTCTTTGAAAACTCTTGGCAATATATTCTCTGGTGACTGTCTTGTAACACGTTTCATCTTTTAACAAAGAATTTATTGCTTTACTATAGTCTACAGACTTCATTATAACTATAGTTCCACCTTTATCGGCTTTCATAATACGCCAATCTTTGTTACTAGTTAACTTGTCAAGGGCCTTAGCCTCAAAAGATGTCAAATTGGATTCATTATTCTTAAAAAATCCAATTTTTCTAAAATCTTGTTCACAAATATTGCCAAAAACTGTCAGAGTAGAATGCAATAATGGATTATATGTACTTCTTTTATTACATTCTTCTACACCATGCTCAGTGTCACTTATACCATCAAAAATATATTTAAGATTCAATTTCCTTAAATACATCTTAAAATCAACTATGAGTCTAGGAATATTTACTCTGTTTGACGGAATGAAAGAAAAACCTTTTTGTAGCACAGATACAACTTCATTGGGGAACTCTTTGTTTGTTAAATTACACACAGTTATGTTACAGTTCAGTTCTTTTTTCGACTTTTGCCCTTCCCTCTGCTTCTCATTTGAACCTTCCCAGACCATCTTGGGGTTTTATTAGTCTTATTTGAGAGATTCTTGGCATCTATTGGAAAGTTTAAGCCAGTTCAAATATGAAGGTTCTGTCTTTAATTTTGCATCATTAGATGTTACATCTCTATATACAAGTATTGATCAGATTATTGGCGTAGAACTTTTAAGGGAATATTTAAGTGGTCACACAGATTTAGACAACACTAAGGTCAACACTATATGTACTTTAATGAATTTAGTAATAGAAAATAACTTTTTTACATTCGAAAAAACACATTTCCAACAGGTATCAGGTGTTGCAATGGGGTCTAGAGTAGCTCCCAGTTTTGCAAACTTAGTTATGGCAATGTGGGAAGTTAAATTTTTAGATTTACATCCATTACCAAAAAATATTGTATTTTATAAAAGATACATAGATGATTTGATTTTTCTATGGTGTGGAGATTTTGAATCTTTCAAAATATTTGTTGATTATCTAAATGACTCCACTGACTTTTTGAAGTTCACTGTAGGTCATTTTGGTGTTAGTATAGACTTTCCGGATTTACACTTGAGTTTGAATAATGAACACACACACTTTGAAAGTAGTATTTTCAGGAAGTCCACCTTTGTGAACCAGTATCTACACCACGATAGCTTACATCCTAAATTTATGAAACGTGGTGTAGTCAAGGATCAGTTTATTAGACTGAGTCGTTTAACTAGTAGAGATGACATCTTCTTAGATGAAACTGCCAAACTTACAAATTTCTTTGTAGAAAGAGGGTATGATAAAGTTTGGATAAGCCAGATATTAAACGAAGTTACTAAACTGAGGGTGGACAAAGCACGTCCAATACTACACCAAATCATGGATGTAAATGTTTCTAGGAACAAGAACGACAAAGTTTGTAGCACTTATAAATTAGCCTTTCCCATTCCAATTTCAGATGAAATGGTTTTTATTAGAGAGATCATTAGTAATAATTGGAAAGTAATATTGGGTAATACTGAACTATGCAAAGTTATAGGTAAAGTTCCACTTTTTACGTATAAGAAAACTGTGAACATGAAAACAATGCTTGAAAGAAATAGTTACAAGTCCATTGAAGCTAGTGATAATTTTAAATCTAAACATGGTACATTTCCTTGTGGATCTTGTAAACAATGCAGGTACATCTCTGGTAGTAATACAGTTTTCTTTAAACACTTGAATAGGGTTATTCACAGTAAGGGACATTACACTTGTAAGTCAAAAAATGTGGTTTATGCTGCTTTATGTAACACATGTGAACATTATTATATAGGAAAAACTATTAGAACTTTGAATAGGCGAATTTATGAACATACTTTGGCTATTAGAAAAAAAGATAAGGCTAACACATTAGCAAAGCATGCAACTAAATGTTCCAATTTCAAAAAGTTTACATTTTCAGTATTAGAAAAAGTAAATGATGACTTATTTAGTGGAGACTTTAAAGTCATGTTAGAATGTAAAGAAACCTTGTGGCAGATTATGCTCAACGCAGACCAGCTTCCTGGTTTAAATGACACTATAAATATAAAGTGCTTTTTGGAAGCACAAAGGTTATAACATTATTTGTATATAATATTTTTTAAAAGTAAATTTTATTTTCATTTTAATATGGTATAAATGATGTATTCAATATAACACATTTATTTCATTAACTTTTTACAAAATTGAAGTATTTTCATTGTTTGAACACTAATCAAATTGGATTAATTAAGTATTATGCGGTATTGGTCAGTTTAGATCACATGAAATGACTTTTGGTTGTATTTAAATGGTTCATTGTCTCAGGATGATATTTCTGAAGAAATTCATGGGCATTAAAGTGGACGAAACGGGTAAAATTTAGTTTGGCATACTCTTTTTCTCACATCTGGTTATCTGTTTTTTGGTTTTTTCGTGTGTTACGTTATAAGATATATATATATATATATATATATATATATATATACATATATATATATATATATATATATATATATATATATATATATATATATATATAATATATATATATATATATGGGTCCCATTTGAATTATTGAATTTACATTTAAGCAAAATTCAAACTACGGAGACAACTTTACCAAAACTTCAGTTTGCTATAAAGTCAATTTGCCGAGTGTCCTTTAAGTGAAAGTGATCCTGGTAGTGCAAGATGCAAGACAACATGGATGTAGCAGTCCTATTTTGTATAGCAGATATACCACTAGGTGTAAGTTAAGTGTTTTTTATGTTTAACAACTTCTTTAACAATAATTTTTAGTGCTCTTAGCTTGTATATGCAGATTGCGCTAAAGTAATGATCGGGGATTCCACCCATGTTGTCATTGTAGTGTGATCTCAGAGTTGGTATATATAAATTGCAGGAGGTGTAGGGGTGCAGCCCCCCACATGGGGTTGCAGAGGGGCTTTCCACCCTGCAAAAATAGAGAATATGTATTATGTGTTTCATTTATGTCTCAGATGTGAAGAAGCTGTTCTGCATAAATCGTTCTGTACATTAAGTATGTATTGTA